>NC_069089.1:6409472-6634998 GCF_947172395.1 Bicyclus anynana | reverse complement strand
TTTCCATAAAAACGTTAAACCTTAGCAGTTAAATGATTATGAAAATCCCTCATGATCCCCATGAAGATTTTTGATCATTAAAAAAATCGATTCTTACTGTCTACATGTTACCTACTGTGGAAGAGGAACTTGTATGAAATCTTAGGTAATGAAGACTAAAATTCCGTGACCCGTATTCCTAATTTTCACAAAATATACGATTATAATATAATGTGTAATACTCGTTCGTTAGTTATTGTTTTATTTGCACGTATCTTACATTGTTTAGATTATATCAGCTCATTCCTTCTAACTATTTCGTTTATTACACTTTCGACGCAATGTTTAATAGCCGTGTACCTTCTCGATTTTTCCATAATGATATTAATTAAAATTTTCAATTAAATGTATACTATCTGGCCTAGTTTTCATTAGAGGCATAATGTCCAAATATATCTGCAGTCTAATTCAGTAACTTTGACGTATGTTAGTTGACATCTACTATATAAAAATAAGTCGGGTTTTCCTTCCTGACGCTATAACTCCAAAAAGCACGAACCGATTTCCACGGTTTTGCATTCGTTGGAAAGGTCTCAGGCTCCGTGAGGTTTATAGCAAAGAAAATTCAGGAAAATTTTCAACGTAAGGTAGAGGTAGGGTAGGGTAGGGGTAGGGTAGGGGTAGGGTAGAGGTAGGGTAGGGGTAGGTTAGGGGTAGGGGTAGGGAAGGGTAGAATAGGGGTAGGGTAGGGGTAGGGTAGAGGTATTTGAAAGTCTACACCAAGTTTCACGCGAACGAAGTCGCGGGCATCCGCTAGTAATATATGAAATTGGATTGACACGAAGATATCCATTACTTAATCAAATCAAAGACTAATCATCACCCCAGATTGTGTGACTGTCGCTAAATAGAAATTATCGTAAATTAAGATGGTTGACGGCGAAATCAAAAGGCACAACAACAATTTTGAATTTTGACCTTTCTATGTTTTGGGCGTGTTCAGTCTTTGTTGTTCAATTTAACCTGAAAACGTTGTGTTACCTGTATAATTGTACACGTTTCATTATTATTATTAGAAGCTATCTCATTGCAAGCAATATCAGAAAGATACTCGCACGAGATTACATGATTACAGGTTTTTTTGCACATTAATGCACATTGTAATTCAAGATTCATTATTATTTTAATCAGAATACGGAAGGTTATTGTAGTTCACTAATGTTAAACAGTACATTTTCCTGTATCTAGATTTAAAACAAAGTCCTAATGAACTAATAATACCTAATATCCAAGACGCGAATGTGTATTTGTTTCTTGTTACGCTTTCACGCCTTACGAGCATCGATCTCCTATTTAAAATTGGATGCACAATCAGCGACCGAAAATCGTCCCCACTCAATGAGTGCCAAATACAACTTCTTGGCACTCAATTTATGTAGTCGCATTTGCAAATTCAACCTTAAACTAAATACTTAAGGTTGAATTTGCTCTGAATTTGGGATTTTATTGAATATTGGACTATATTTAAAGGACTTTAGGTATAATTTTCTTTACCAATAATTCTATTGCCAAAGCAAAATTGGCTAGTTTTTAAGTGACATTTTCTTACGAGCTTCCGAGTAACTGAACCCATAATTATAATGAAAATGAAATTTAATTTGACGATGCCTTGTGGAAATAAATCTATAATAATATTATAAAGCTGAAGAGTTTGTTTGTTTATTTGTTTGTTTGTTTGTTTACTGGTCCGATTTGAAAAATTCTTTCACTGTTACTGTTGATAGCCTATTTATCGAGGAAGGCTATATATTATCCCCATATTCCTACGGGAACGGGATCCACGCGGGTGAAGCCGCGCGGCGTCAGCTAGTCTTATATATGGGTGAAAATGCAATTTTTTTTTATATTTGTCCGGAAACCCAACACGGCGGCGATTACGTTCGATCGTCACCCATCATGGGCAATTATAAGTGATTACGCTCTTTACACGCTTGGGATCCCTTGTATATAATGACCGATAATGTGCAGGAGCCATTATATTGCATCGTCAGATTGCCATTCAGGCATTAACTTCTCGGTTAATAAATAAAACAAGTAATTCAATTATTATTAGAAAACAACTGACTGTTTGAAAAATTGTTTACATTAAACATCATACTTAAGTAATCAACAAAGGAATTGAAATATACCTACATAAAATACTGATAAACAGACAACCCTCCTTCACAGTGGCGCAGTCGAGTTTAAAAGAAATGAGGCTACAAGTGGAGAAGTGGTGTCACAGGCAATGTAATCCTAATCGTGAAAATGGACGAGTACAAGAATAACAGTTGCCGACACATTACACTGTATCTGCGGCAACTGTATCTGTCTACATTAGCGGAGATTATTCTGCATCTGCATAACACTGTATCCGCAAACACATCATGTGTTATGTAGTTACACTCAAAAATTAGAATTAAAATTAGAACATGGTTACATATACCTATTAGCATTAAATATTTTTAAAAACTTAAAACTACGAGTAAGTACAAAGAAATTCATTAATAGTACTCGTATCTAGCAAAGAATACAAAGAACTGGGACTTCTCAAAAATGAATGTTTCTTAGGTACAGTGTTTTGGCGCTGCAGCGTAGGCGTATGTAAATGAAAGTAATCGTAGGCACCCTCGGATCGTACCAGTGGCGGACTTGGAAATTTGCCGCCTACTAACTAGTTAGCAAAGAAATTAATTACATTTTATTGTGTGAATGAAATTGCAACTTTCTGATTTGTGCACATTCGTCTTCATTACATCAGATTTCCGTTAATTTTTATTATTATTCCTTGAATTTTCAAAACTCGTTTAATGAGGACTTCTTCTTTATTTCTGTAAGACATCCATGTACCCTGTACACACTGGGCAGCCAAATTTGCTGCCCCTTAACATCCGCCGCCCTAGACTCCAGCCCACTTAACCAGCTGGCAAATCCGCCACTGGATCTCACCCGTACTTTCCGTGCAAATGATCGATAAACATCACCTTCGGGGTCGGTGACCTGATTGAGTTCCACGTATTTTTTAACACTGCCGGTCATTGAATTGTTCGTGAATTTTAGTGGATTAAAGGTAAACTACTGAAACGACCCAGACGCAAATAAATAACTTAATTATTTAATGCGGTCATTGTACTGGCTCCACGTAAAGGTATCGTTGACCTCATCAACTCCTAATTAGCTATAACAACCCTACGGTATTTTCATAAATCAAGCATTAGGACTATTAATTATTTATTGACACGACACTACGAGCTGAGAAGATGGATAACCTTAGATATTGGATAGAATAATTTTCTTCTACATTATTTAATAGGTCAGACTGTTTTCTAATTGCTTTCTACACTTCTGGATTGAGCTTGTTTTATTTCTTTTCAGTTTTTTTATACTTCATGCAGTCGGGTTTTTTTTAATTGTTTAATAAATTTATCTAAAATATAACGTGATATTTTTATGACAGCTCAACCATACACATTATTTACAGGTTTTGAATTACTGTTATTTACGAGCCATTAACCTAGCAGTATGTTTACTATGACTGTCCATAATCGTCGTAAATTATGAAATATTACATCGATTAATTTAATAAATTTGAATAGTCAGTTTTGATTAGCATTTATGACACTCCATGGTCGATGGCAATATTGTTTACTATTAATTCAATTATAATAAAATAAATCCATATAAAGTTTACTTAGCATTCGGCTAAAATATAAAAGCGAAAGGTCGAAGCATCACGAAATATCGACGTATTGACGTCAATACTCACAAAGAAGATATTAGGCAGGAAGATTAGTTCTTATGTAGATATCCGCTATTTATTGCGACAGGGCCGGATTAAGGAGGTCTAAGGGCGGACAAAGACGCGGGCACAGGTGTCCGATAGTAATTTATATGGCTTTAATTTTATGGTTGTGGATATTTATCTTATTCAATAAAGAGTTTACAGGTTATATTTTTTAATGCAATTAGTAATTTTATCACAATCGTAGTTCTATCGTAATATCAGACGAGGGATGTCCATCGCTAGCCATAGGCTTACAAGGATTTCCAATTACGATGATCTTGATCCGTCTGCTATCTACTTGACGACGTCGGTCCACCTCATTAGGTGTTCTAGGTGTTGGCTCAGCCAGCACTGCTCTTTTCGATGAGCGTTCGCCATTTCAACGTCTTAGTACGCCAACATCCATCGGCTCCATAAACCATCGTTACCTAAAGGGATGAGACATGATATGACATACAAAACACACGGTAGAATTTTAGCTAAAACAATGACATCTTGAAAAATAAAACATATCACTGACTGACTGCTGAATTGGTTATGAAACATTGATATAATGTCCAACCCACAAAACGTAAAGCACATAAGCTACGCTTAATATCCATGGTCTAACACCATTTAAGAAAGTGTGGTTTTCATTTTTGTTGCTGCTTCAACTACGTTAGTCAAAATATACCGGTTCGCTGCGACATCGTATGAGTATGTCCTTGACCAAATGAGCATCACCTTATGTAACATTTAACACATTAAATCTGCAACATCCTCGAGTATGTTTGAAGTGGCTTAGACCGGCTATCTATTGCCTAGCTCTTTATATGTTTGCTTCACTATGTTACGTAAAGTTTTCCAAAGATGCACTAGGTCACACTCCGTGAGTTTTATTTACTACATTTTTATAGGGTTGACAGTCGGTGTGGCAAATTCGACGACCTATCTGGCGCAGTTGGTTGTGGTTGGTTCTCAACAGAGTGGTCCTAGGTTTGATTCTCAGACGGGTCAGTTTAGAATTTAATATTTTCTAAATTGGCTCAGGAGGGCTATTCTGTAACGATGATTTGTATAACTCGCAAGTGCGAGTTTCGAATTCACCTCTATCTTTCTTTGTCTAACACGATATTGTAGAAAGAGAAAGATAGAGGTGAATTCGAAACTCGTACTTGCGAGTTATACAAATCATCGTTACAGAATAGCTCTACAAGTCTGGTCCGGGGGTGGTAGGTTTCAACCGTGGCGAATTATCACTACACGGGCAAAGACGTACCGCCAAGCGACTAAGCCTTCCGGTACGATGCCGTAGACACCGCGAAGCTGGGTAGAGAATAAACTTGTACCTCTTCAAGTTATGGCACCCGTCCACAGATCCGCATCGTACGAATCGGACGCATCATCGCATCTATGGGATTTTAGTATTCTTTATAAGTATAGAAAAACGTACAAGTGCGTCCACTGAACCGCATCGTAGCTACGGATTGCATCGAATGGATTTTATCTACCGTAAAATTAAAAATCCGTTTGATGCGATGCGTCCGATACGTACTATGCGGATCTGTGGACGCCTGCCATTAGACTAGGTCGTCACTTAACAGCAGGTGAGATCGGAAGCAAGGGCTAACTTATATTGGAATTTAAAAAAATTATTATAGGCAGCGTATGACCGCTTTTCAAGCAATAAAACAACGTTTGACTTCGGGTTGAATCGAAAAAGTTTTCCGACGGATCACAATAACAACTTGAATATTCATTTCGTTCATCGACGTATAACAAAACTTTTCCATCCATCGAGTTATTGATATAATTATTACACATAAAGATTAAAGATACACCCAGAAGGTCATTATTAAATTTTATGTTCACAAATTATAGAGTAATTTTTTACAATGTTTGTTTGTTTTGATGTAGGTCTTCAATTACTGTGTCGTTGATCCAATGGTTAGCATTTGCGGCGGTTTAGCAATGAGTTAAATTTTGCAGTATTTCTTAGTTCCTAAATACTCAGTACCCCCAACGTTGGGAAGTTGGTGGTGGAAGCCTCGCCTTGTCATTATCATCATCATCTCGGAGTGATCGTAAGAGAATCAATTATTATCACCCGTGCTGGTTCCGATGACAAAAATCTAACGCACCTATTTCAGTGGGCGTCGAAATAACCAAAACATACTATTGGGCGGTATCGGCGTTGCATGTGAATGACTGTGTATATAATAATTTTCATCATCATCACATCAGCCGATGGACGTCCACTGCAGGACATAGGATTCCAAACATCACGATCCTGGTCACACATGCTTCGAAAATTAAAAAATGTATGGGAACGACATTTGCTATGGACAGGTAACGTGATCGACTTGTCGTTTAGATCTGTCATTCCCATACATTTTTCTAGTTTTCGAAGCGTTAGCGTTTGTGGAAAGATAATCGACGTGCCACATGACTACAGAGCCTTAGTCGCCTGTATCCAGCGAATCCCTGCGACTCGCTTGATGTCATCAGTCAGTGTATGTAAGATGCATAGTTATTGAGACACGCGACTGGCTACTTGTGAGATTATCTTTCACCAGAGCCTATACTGAGGTGGCCTCCTTTAGTGTATTAGCGGGCTTTGAATAGTCAAAGCCCAACTTGAAAACAAAAATTAAAACTGTAACTCTAAAAATTAAGGACTTTCCATACGAAATTTCAACCCCTATTTCATACCCTTTTTATTTTATTTTTGCAATAAAAAATTTAAATTCATTCAGTAGTTTCAGCGTGATGCACAGCTAAGAAAATGAAGAACAGGCAGACAGACAAAAAATCGAAGAAAAATATTTTTGGCTTCAGTATCGATTATATAATGACAACAAAAAAAAATTTTCAAAATATCTTCAATGTACAGAATTTGATCTGTTACAGTTTTATAAGTAAAGATTGAGCGGGTGCGGACAACCCAAGTTAAAGTTAACTGTGTGATAAAAAGTTAGCAAAAATTTTACGTGCAGAGATGGCAGAGTGACTTTGTACTATGTAGTCATGATAATTGTGCAAATCAATAGGAACACATGACGCAAACTGAACACTTGAAATCTCCGTTTACCGGGAAATACTAATATTTGCTTGTACGTTGTAAATCAAAGATTTTTACGTTTTGGCCAAAGTCCGAGTCTGATACAATCTACAGTTATACCAAATGTGAAGCTGCATTGCCATTGCCTCTCAAAAAAGCTCTATTTTTTATCTGGACATTTCTAACAATTCTCAATTCGACGTTTATGTACTAAGCTACTCGTAGGTCTTACCAAAGCAACCTTTTCTGGGATTATTACAATTTACAGGCATTGATAGCTGGAATTTTGAGTTTTTCAAAAATAGTTTAGGGTCCATTGATTTTTTCGGTATTAAAATTAGTCTATGTTCTGCTCTAAGGTCCCATTTGTATTAAAATAATTAAATGAAAAAAATTAACATTAATAATTTTAGTATGGGTAAATAAAATATTACGTTTGTGTAAAAATATGTACGGAACGGTGAAGCTATACCTTTTTACCATTTAACCAAGATGTAGAGTATAAATGTAGCAGTCAAGAGCATTATACTTTGGACTTGAGACAGGCAATGTGGGCTGTGATATGGAGCACAAATCGGTGCTTAGCTTATGGGCTTGGCACTACTAGAGATCTCGTAATTTCTTAACCGTAAAAGCATTATTAACTTGTGAGTGTTGGAAACCAACTTTGTGTGCAACGGTTTGGAAGAATGTTATTTGATAGCAGTTAGATATGCGGTGCAAAATTTGTGAAGCTTTAGTAAAAATTACCACATCGTAGTCGGTTTCGTAGTTTTTTGTAAATATATCTAGTTCCGGCATATCAGTGCTTACATATGCCACGTATATTGTTCAGTTATGACTTGCGCATCTATCGACATTTAAATATTTGCATGTTATATTTTTGTTTGTATTCATATTCGCATCGACACTCAAGTACACTGTACATTTAACGAGCAGCAAGTAAATATTTCTTAGTTGTAAATGTATTGATAGATGACATTTTTTCAACGGACACATTACATGCTAAGCTACTCAAGTCACTCACCCATACCTACTTAACATACTAGAGAACCTTAATAATGACATTTATTGAAAATTCAAGGGTATATTTACAATGCTTACGAACTTGCAAAGGTTACTCTGATGATTTCCGCAGAAGCGCATGGCATTGAACTCTTTTTGGTTTAAATACTTGCAAATTATATATCCCTCATACGGTGTAGCTATTTTATAATATATGAGGATGTGGTTGGCCTCACTCATCTCGCCTTCAGCGCATCTTGACCTATAAAATAGATCGCAAAACAATTAATATCATTTTGGCATTGGCAGTGAGATGTCCTCTATAAGTTGATTTGCATAATTTGAATGGTTAGCTTTTGAGATTTACAATAACCCGATGTTAACCCCCGTCTGTGTTGTTATTCTTTCATTTTATTCATAGAATTTACTGTACAATCTTTCATTTGCTGATTCCGGAGCATCTGAAGATAACATCTTATACGACGTATCTCATAGTAGACGATATTATTTACTAAAGTTCGTTTCATGTAGGATGGTGCTGGTAACAAGACGTTTCACTCTTGAAAGTTGGCCGCGATTCACGATAATAGTACGTATTATGAACGTCATACAGGCGACTGTCACTGTACCGATGCTATCTGAAAAACACTAGCTTTTCCTCGAAGCTTTGCTCGCGTTAATGTAGATTTCGTCAATCAATTTTATGTCATATGTTCGTCGAAAAGCTATTTTTCTTTAGTTTCTTTTACTGCAGGGTAGGTATGCTTTTCGTTTTGTATACAAAATAATAATATTGTTATAATATATAAATAATAAGTTCATAATATTGAGGATTAGCCGTCATCGCTGCAATGTTTTACCTCATTTGTCACATTTTAGCGGAAAATTACATTTTATTTGTAATGAGTTCTCATTTTTGCCACATTTGTCATTTTTTGCGGAAAATTACAAATTATTCCTATCTACGTCATGAACTTCCGCAAAGTAACGCCCGCCTCTGTTTAATATTCAATATTCAAAAAACAACTAGACCTGCTGTTCAGTCATAGTGGTTCGATACTCTGACTAAAAATGTAAATGCAAATTTTTAAGTTCATTTGCCTTTATACCCTAATAGGACTTGTTGATTTAAATATTCAACCAGTTAATTGTATTTAATACGGAACGCATGATTCGTGAATTTGTATAGAGCAATATCAATTCAACATCCTTGGTTAATATTGATATATTTTAACTTTAACTTGACAAATATTTTATGTCTTCCGCATATTTTGTTTGTGTTAATTTGTATTGAAAAAGATTTAATATTTCATTACACTGTACCTACGTAGTAAAGCCTTTTATGAGGTTTTTATTTCGATTTACACAATGCAGTTGCAATGCAGTTCGTAGATCGTTAAATTATTAACAAACTACCTACTTAAAACATTATTCACGGACATTAATCCGTAATCAAAGTAATATAATAGCGAGGAAAGATTTGATTGTTTGTTTGTTTGCATAGAATAGGCTCTGAAACTACTGGAACGAATTGAAAAATTGTTTCACTGTTGAGAAGCTACACTATCCCTGAGTGTTATATACTATATTTAATCCCCTTATTCTTACGGAAACGGGAACCACGCGGCTGAAACCGCGCGGCATCTGTTAGTCTTCTTTATTTATACTATACACGTGAATTTCTGATATTACGCAGAATTATTTTTGTCCTTATATCCAAATTCCTTCAGACTTCACTTACAAGTTAATACCGCATGTAAATCCTCTTATTAAAGATATATTTGTAATTTTGAGCTTTATCAAGTAAATCGCCTGCAACATTGAAGCGAAATTAAAAGCATAAACAAATTATGAAATTAGTGACTATTTATTTGATTTATATATATCTATATGTTTCATCAGAGGACCTAAATAGAACTAACCTCTTGTAACTTGTAATTTGTCCCCAAAAGCGGACAAATTCATGTGACAACGTCACCCAGATCCGACCAAAACACTCCACGCACGTTCCACCCTGATATTGGGGTATTCTCAGGACATGTTGACTCTTCAACATTCAGATTCGAGATGTTGAAGTATTATGTTGATCTAGGTAACGAAGTCGCATGAATTTTTCGCGGATAATTGCAAAGTAGATCAATTAATGAATTTTCGCAAAGTAACGGCTGCTTTTATCCAATTCTTAATGTTTATATTTTTTGTTCCAGATCCCAGAGTAAAGGATTGGCCAATGATGTCATCGCCATGGCCAACGTTGGCGGCGTGTGTATGCTACGCGGTGTGCGCGCGAAAGATTGGCCCAACGTTGATGGCCAATCGGAAACCCTTCGAACTTAGAAATGTACTCGTGGTCTATAACATGGCGCAAACCATATTCAGTGCATGGATATTTTATGAGGTAAGCCAATTTGATATTTTTAACCGACTTCCAAAAAATATACCGGCTATAAGTATGTTATTTTTTTTTTATGTTTACCGACAAACGTCAACGATTTTGAAAATTCTTTTTTTTAATTTTATGTTTACGAAGCTTCCAAAAGATGAACAGACCGGCCAAAATTTATTATGTAATAATTGGTAGACCTAAAATATTAGCCAGACCATATTATAATGTTTAATTTCCTTATTTATCTATTTAAAATCTTATGAAAATGTCACTATAATGTTAAATCACCTTTAAAATTGTTTCAAGTGTGCTCACTAATTTTGGGTTCGTAAAAAAAGCACTAAAATAAATAATTGTAAAAAAGTCAAGTATCATGATATAGCAGAACTGATTCTCTTATACAATGTTTACTTAACAATTTATTCAACATCGCATATTCATATCAATATTTTTATTTATTTATATATTATTTAACAACAATTACTTAATTGAAGCCCTAATAATATTTAATCAAAATTGTTTTTCAGTTAGAACAATAACTTGGATGCATATGTATACAGAACACTCATTCTGCATTTTGGTATTTTTCTTAAAATGCCAAAGATGTCACCCCATGTCACAATTTTTTTAGAAAATTTAGAATCAAAACAATTTAGAAAATATTAAATCTTAAATAAAATTATAATCAATAGCCCCTGTAAATAAAGTTAAATGTCACTACGTTGTTAGTGACATTTTATTTTGGCATCCCATAGAATATAAAGTTTAAATTTCTAATAAAACTTGTTATAGGCGAATTACATCGACGAGTATAAAATAGCGGAATCACACCCCTGATAAACCAAGGAATTGTCTGTTATATGGTATACCACGAAATTAAAAACTGCGCCAAAGAGGTGGTCGTGTAAACTGTTTATGTCAACATCACATTAGTGTCAACATGATTAATATCAAGTGTGATTTATTAGCTTCACATATCTACGAGTACATGCAAAATATTATTAAAATGCTAGTATTGCACTACACATTGACATATCGCACTGTGCTAACATAAATATTAAAGTGCATTTTTTGCCCTCGCCGTAAGGCACCTTGTGCACTATTCGACAACTATCACGACCGCTCGCTACGCCGAGGATAGCCTGACAATAGACTAGTTGACAGTTTTTAAATGGTCATAAATAGTTCATTAACGTTTTACTAAACTGAAAAAAAAAATATTTTTTTTGAGACGTTATCACATGAAAATTTTAGTTTTTAAATATATTTTTGATGTAACAGTCTATATTTCAACTGATTTATGACGTCACTACAATAAATCCCATGCAAATGGAGCTTTGGATAAAAATATTAGGTAACAATCGGTTCGACATTTAGTACATCAAGTGTGTTAGTGTCGTCAAGAAATGGACGACAGCGTTTTTGACGTTTGGAAAATTTAAAAAATACGTGAATTTGAATTTTTTATAAGTTTAATAAGTTATATAAGAAATCTTCTACTTTTATTATATGATATCGATATATTTCGAACTCTTATTCCATGTACAACACTAAATAAAATATTAAATTTTATATGAGTCAACTACCCTATTGACATTTGATATAAACAAAGGTTGTGGTCGTGGCCGCAAATCTGACTCCGCAGCCAAAACGTGGCTTTTACGCCCACGGCCAAACGACTATTCGTGGTCGAAGCATATTTGTAACGTAAAAAGGGGTGTCATAAGCTTGACGTGTCTGTCTATGACATCGTAGCTTCAAAACAAATGGACATGGCGCAATTTCTTTTTTTTTTGTTTGAAGAGATCGAGATAGTCCTTAACTATCTAGCCGCAGAAAGATCTAATTACAACCACATACCTTATAAATTTTAATTTCCTATTAGTATATTTATCTTTTCTAAATATGTATTTAAATATTGTACATCCAAACATCAGAATAAACTTGATTACTATCTGAATAATCTGAATTATAATAAACATATAATATGTTTTATACTTATATGAGTGCATTTACAATAATTTACATTTAATGATAATATCAATATCAGTGGCATTGCAATAAAATATACTAATGAATATATTTTAAATTAGACATTGAAATTTACACGTACTATTGAATACTCACACTTAGTATTTATACTATAAATATAATTATAATCATAATAATAGTTTTTATTTTAACCTTACAGATATTCTAACTTGTTTCCGTAGTAGATACATAATAGTGCAACTGAGTAATTCATTTTGAATTTCTGCGTGCAATTAGTAGTTAATGGATATAATAAGTAATTACATATCAATCACAAATGATATTTAAGTATTTAAAAATTTAAAAAAAAAAACGTAATTTTCCGCCGCGTCTGTCTGTTCGCATTAATCTATACTAATATTATAAAGCTAAAGAGTTTGTTTGTTTGATTGAACGCGCTAATCTGAGGAACTACTTGTTCGATTTGAAAAATTCTTTCAGTGTTAGATAGCTCATTTATCGAGGAAGGCTATAGGCTATATATCATCCCCATTTTCCTACGGGAACGGGAAGCACGCGGGTGAAACCGCGCGATGTCAGCTAGTTAATATCATAATACTGAAAGGATTTACTCGTATATAATGCAGTTTTCATCGATAAACTTCATCAACTATATTGGTGAAAACTGCATGTACTCGTACGAGTTGTGAGGAACGAACTTGAACAAGCACTTTCTAAACTTCAGGCAATAATATTATTAGATATTGCTGATAATAAGTAGTTGAAAACTTAAAATTAAAGTTACGAGGGTTCCAATACCTTGCGACACCACGTTTTATAGATTTTCAATTCGTGAATTATTTTTTTACATTTTTACAGATTCTTTATTTGTTGACAGTATTTGGCGAGTGGATGGTGGGGCCACTACGACTTCAGATGTCAACTCGTCGATTACTCACGCAGCCCTAAAGCAATGAGGGTTAGTATTATTTCATCATCATCATCATTTCATTAACAGCCGATGGACGCGCATTGCTGGACATATACGTCTTACATGGACTTCACGTTCTGTAGGCGCCAGCATTTATTATTTATCACAAGCTAATGCCTATGTTCTAGTGGTTCGCCTGTTTCGCTTCAGACCTTAAGATACTGGGTATGAGTCCCGATGACATTCTTAGGGTCAGCGAAGACAGGGAGGAATAATTGTCGCGCAGTGTTAGGCATTTTCTTTACGGATCGCGCGACTTCACATTAAATTAAATTATGCGGGCGCCGTCTTGACGCCGCGCGAGGATTCCCGCGTATATTCGAGGACGAGCGAGCGTTTTTTGAAGTGCGGTAATAAAAACCTCTCCGCTGCGCTCCGTTCTGTCTGCGCTGACCCTTAATAGCAGTTTACACCCCTATGCTACGGAAAGCACTCGACCGCGTCATTGTCATTAACTTAAATAGTGATTCTTACAGAGTCTAAACATTTATAATCCTAACTCCGCCAATCCACATTGGAGTACCGTGGTGGATCTTAGCTACAAATGACTTCTCCAGTTCTATTCTTTCACACCACAAGTGCTGAACTGATTTGTCTTTTTCACCGGAAAAATTTTCATTTGTGAAAACAGTATTTGACTTGAACGGAGTCTTTCACATTGCCAGTATTTTAATTCCCTAGCAACAATATATTCTTCGTTTTTGTTAACCGGTTTTTAAAAGGAGCAGGTTATCAAATAGATACCTACTTATATAATTTCGAACGCTGATTCCGGTCGGAAAGACGAGATTTTTTATAATTCATTAGATATTACTGACACTTATTTATTTTATATCAATTTACTGTTTATTTTAGAAGTTTGTATTGTGATCAAACTTGAACTATTTAATGTGTAGGTATCTCTATAAAATAAATGGCTTTATTATTATTATTATTATTATCTCTATAAAATATTATGTTCATACTTTGTGTATATGCAGAATGCTCTAGATTTAAAGCAAGCCTTCTTTGTTTTATATAAAATTCATTTTTCCTTGCTTTGGGTTTTTCTTAGAACAGCACTGTATTGTAAAATTTTTGAAATCAGTCAAGCCATTCATGTGTTTCAGTGGATAGCAATTATTTTTTGTTATTTTTTGATTAACTGAATTTCTTTATAAAATTAATACAAAAAATCTACCTACGTTTGCATTTCATGAATTAATTTAATAGAAATTTTTCGATATATCGCAATGTCTGAATTGCAAGTTGCCTGCCAATACAAATAACGATAATGAAGCCTTTTTTCATTTGTTTTTTTTTTTTTTCATCTTTCGCTTAATTAAAGTAAATAGCTATAGAGTCATTAAAGGTTAGATTATTAGAAAACATAAATAATTTATATTTCATTTAAATGAGCGATGTGAATATTTCTTTATTGTGTAATGTTTGTTCGTCTATTATTATTATTGATCACACTAGTAATTGCTTATTGTAATTTGCTAGTGATGTCTTTATGTGCTGTCATTTTTAATGCGCACAGTTAAATGTGAACCTGCTATAGGTATAAATTATAATTAGCAAGTGTCATTTCAACATTTTAATGGACGCTACAAGCAGAAGGACTTTCGATGATAAATGTATAACCATGGCAACCTATACACCTCACATTACACCTCACATCACACACATTGGGTGTTGATAACAGAAATAGGTGGCTGTACTTTCGAGAAAAACTATCAAGCCATACTAAGTGATAATAATCTCAAATAATCGTCAATCAAATGAGTACTAAGTCATTAAAAATAATTCACCCATTCATTCTCTTTTGCTGATTAATATCATGAGGGTACGAGTCGTGGCTGTGTTTTTCTTTCTCCCTATAATTTAGTAATGTCTCAGTTTGAAAGTTATTGGTATAACTTCCGCATCTCAGAGAATACGTTAAGCCCTACACCAACTTCTCAATTACGGTCTGAGAATTTCTTAGATGAAAGAAAAGTTCAGTATTATACATACCCAGCGTGATCCGTGTCCAGATGAGGTAACCACGGAACCAGTTAGTTAGGTGCGACCACGGCTCTACCACGATCATTGTAGTAGTTGAGCATTTTCCCAATTTCTATCAGAACTATTTTCTTGTTTTGTCCTTTTTAGACCACTTTTTTACGTACTCTGATTATAGTTTTCAAACTTACTTTTAGTGTTCTTGGGTACGGAACCCTGATTATTATGACAATTTGTGCACAGATGGCGAACACCTGCTGGTGGTACTACTTCAGCAAGTTCACGGAGTTCTTCGACACGCTGTTCTTTGTGCTGCGCAAGAAGAACGAGCATGTGTCGACGCTGCACGTCATCCACCACGGCATCATGCCCATGTCCGTCTGGTTCGGGCTCAAGTTCGCGCCAGGTATGAGCCAATAGTCACTCACATAGCTCAGCGAGCCACGAAGCTGAAGTGGCAATGGGCGGGGCACGTAGTTCAAAGAGCCGATGGTCGTTGGGGTCCCAAAGTGATGAATGGCGACCCCGCACTGGAAGGCGCTGTGTCGGTCGACCCTTCACTAGGTGGACCGAGGACATCAAACGGTTTGCAGGGAGCCGCTGGCTGCTCGGCTCCAGCTGTGGACGTCCATCGGCTGTTTATAATGATAATGATGATGATTCATTTGCTTCTCGTTGATCTTGTCAAAAATGACGGTTCTAAACAGATTTCGATTTCGTTTTTCAAAATCACAAAATCAAAGTCGATTTTCAGCTCGGTTCAGTTTTTTTATATTTTTTTTTAATTAGTTTAGGTCTGATCTAATGGTAGACCTCGGCCTTGGTTAAGCTAAAAGCGGCTAGTAGGGACATATATTTCGATTCTCAAAATCTCAAAATCAAAATTCAATTCCTCGATTCAAAGTTTGTTTATTGTTAAACAGTACTTATCAAAAAAGGGTGTAGTATAGTTTAACAATTTAAAACTTATTTATTTATTCATGTATTTGCCGTTGTAAAACAAAATTAAATGAATTTAAATATGATGTTTTAGTAGACATTAGTTTGTATCACCAGTAAGTCTCAGTTATTTTTATTGCTTACGTCTATGTTTGTACTACTTAATACAAAGGGCAAGGTCGATCAGGAAATAATCAAGAATCAATCAAGAATAAGGAAGATATTAAAACATAAGGGCTCATACACAAAACTCACAGTGCTTTGAAATATAATATAAGTAACTAACTAAGTAATTAAAGCAATAATTAAACTTAATTAGTATATAAAGTGAATCTTTTTTAACACCTAATTTTGCAATTAACTGCCAATTTTCAGATTATAAAATTTAATTACTAATTATGCTTACTTTTATTTTTTGTACTGATCAAAAATGCGTAAGTTGCTCACGCATGGTTTATTATAAAATCACGCCAAGTCCATCCGCCACGTCGTGATTTTATAATGATTTGGTTTAATATTCGCGGCCAGTATGTAAATCATTATCATTATCATTACATAGTATAAATTTAAGTCGTTTCCGATGTATGTCGGTTTAGATCTTTTAAAGTATTTACCGGATTTTAAAGCAGTTTTCAGCAATATATAGAGTTCAAGATGAAGGTTTATGGTTATTTATGGCACAGACATATTATAGGACAGAAAATACATCAGAGATTTAATTACATAAAATTGAAAATTTTGAAAAACCCCTGAAGGTCATGAAATTATTAATTACACTCTCGATCAAGTACCATCAATATTCTCATTCAGTGCCCACTCGAGTATATTTGCAGATATTCGGTTATCCTTCTCCACTTTCAACTCCCAGAACTTCTAAACGGCTCAACGGATTTTCATCGAAGTATCTAAGAGTAGTCGCCCATAAGTCACCCCATAAGTGCTATAATGATATCCTACCCCTGTGGCACGTCGAATTTCTTTCTACGATCGCAAACGCTTCGAAAACTAGAAAAATGTATGGGAATGACATTTGCTATCTGTCGATAGCAAATGTCATTCCCATACATTTTTCTGAACTCCCTTGATTTCGTGACCTGTCGGTCACGTGATCAAGATCTGTCATTCCCATACAGTTTTCTAGTTTTCGTAGCGTTTGCGATCGTAGAAAGGGAATCGACGTGTCAATTGGCTACAGGGGCTGTAGTAAATACAAATCTGAATCTACATAAAACCCATGCGAAAATGGGGCGGCTCGCTAGTCTTTATAATAAATGGTTGATAACTAGATTCTTTGTCTGAACTCGAGACGATGTGAAATTATGCCGCTGTACTTACGCAAGTATTGAACGCGCGCAAAGACTTTGTAATGTTAATAATTTCCCCATTGGTTCTAAAATATACAGTACTGAGTAATTATTATAAAACTTAATTACATACTGTGTATTTCCGCAAAATAATAGATGCGCTTCCAATTAATAAAGTATCTTAATGAAATATGCGAATGTTTGATGGATTTCGGCTTTATTAATTTTTAATCGACTTCAATAAAAGGAGGGGGTTCTTAATTATTTTTTGTTAATGTATGTTCATATTTAGACAGTATGTGTTTTGAAATCGTCTCTATCTCTCTCTATCTAGATAGGGGGGAGAGAGAAAGAAACGAATTGGAGTTTCACTCTGTCGGAAATTTCTTCTTTCTAACACATGATGGATTGACACCCGCACTCTGAATCCAAAATATTACAAGAGCGGTCCTAAACGGTTTTCAAAATTTGTCTAGAATAAAGATTGGAAAAAAAATACATATATGAAATGGTATATAAAGAAATCGATGCCCTGCGGTTTCAACCGCGCAGTTTCGGTGGGAATGTGGGGACAAAATATAGCATATGACACACACACAATCATCTTGGCTTTCAGTTGATAAAACTATTTTCAAAATCGGCCCAGTAAATCCATAGATAAAACCTCACAAACCTTTACCTTACAATAGTATGAATGAACTTATTTTCTATCACAGGTGGTCATAGTACGTTCTTCGCTCTTCTGAACACATTCGTGCACATCGTCATGTACTTCTACTACATGGTGTCAGCCATGGGCCCCAAGTATCAGAAGTACATCTGGTGGAAGAAATACCTCACCGCCTTCCAGATGGTGAGTACTGTGCTATGGAGTAATTGTTTATAGTACTCGATTAATTATTGTAATATCTACTAAGTGCTCTAGATATTTCCTGCTTCCGTATATTATAACAAGATGCAGACTCCGTTAGAACGAGAGCATGTGATCGCCAGACCTCCCACATTTTATAACTGCTGAAAGTTTGTTTGTCAGCACGTGTTCTTACTATACTATGCCTCCGTGACGCAGTGGTGTGCGCAGTGGTTTTACAAGAGGTCCTGGGCTACGAGTAGATCCCCAGCTGGGCTGATTGAGTTTTTCTTAATTGGTCCCAGGTTCATTGGTACCAAGTCTGGCTGTTGAGAGGTGATGTTTTTAGAGGCAACACGTGTCAAGGGTCCACAACCTCTACCGTTTAGGTATAAAGCTCTGGCTTGCCATAACCTAGATCTGGAAGCTGTGGATATAATTTTTCATGAAGAAGATACAACAATATTACATATTATACTTGGAAACTGAGGGTCTGGACCCTTGAAAACTAGTAGTTGCTTTGTTAGGTGAGGTAGAACCTCATAAAGCTACTACTACCAATAAATGAACTGACAAATTATCAGCATTAAAATCACGAAGATCTGGCTAAGACTGGCTCTTAGTCTTTGTCATTACGTTGTCGTAGGACAATGATTTATACATTTTTTAAAGTACCTAACCGCCTTCCACATTGTGATTAACTGTTCTATGGTGTAATTGATAATGACACTCAATTAATTAGTACTCGATTAATTAATACATTATTGTAATACAAAAATGCTATTTCTTCCTTCCCAAAATAAGATAACAGATATAAACTCCCACGATATGTTTTTGTAAAACAGTGATTTTAATATTTTAGGGTTACGTAAATCAAAAAGGAAAAACGAAATCCCACTTTGTTGTCCGCATGAAATTAACGTACGTAACTTTTATGGCACAAAATACATATATATTTCGACACTCTAAGAAATAATTTTTTTTAGAGTATTTTCCGTTGAAAGTAAAGTAATCAATCATCGAGGTTAAGCAAATATGTAGGTACATACGTACATAATTGTACGGAACCCTCGATGGGCGAGTCCGACACACACTTGTTCGGTTTTTGTTAATTACATTATTATATTATTAATTCATATTGATGCCTTTAATGCTTTTATTTCTTGCTGTTTTTGTAATTTTATCTGTTTCCTTTTGTTATCTTGACGTATACTTATGGAATATTTCGAGTTAATTTTTGTTTAATTTGTCTTAAATAGTAGCGTAGTTGATAAATACATTGTGTGACCATCCTATACTAATAAAGTTTAGTTAACTACATTTTTCATAATATTGATTGACGGAACGAGCATAGGGTCTAGTAGATAACTATCGCCTATATTACTGATCATAATCATAATATCAGCAGGGCTATTCAGTAACAATGTTTTTATAACTCGCTAGTGCGAGTTTCAATTTCATCTATATCTCTCTGTCTAACGCGATACAATAGAATGGGAAAAATAGAGGTAGGTAGGTACGAGTTATAAAACAAGAATAGCAAGAAAGTCATCCTTCTTGCACGTTACCAACAGCCTGTCAACCTGAGGAGTCAGTTTTTTTTTTAAGAATGCTAGCGGACTCCCGCGACTTCGTCCGCATGGCAATATATCCTACCATGCAATATTTTGTTATATACGGGCTGAGAATTTCTACTGAAAATTTCTTAGAAGAACGAAATTTCACAGCCCGAACCAAGCCCTGTAGCCATGTGGGCACGTCGAATCTCTTTCTATAAACGTTGACGATTTGAAAATTTAAAAATGTATGGGAATGACATTCACTATCGACAGGTGACGTGATCAAGTTGTCGATCATATCTATCGATTATAGAAAGAGAATCGACGTGCCGCATGGCTAAGGCCCCAGGACTCGAGCCAATGACTTCCACAGTTTAACCACAGGATCAACAAAGTAGTTATTAAGTAGTTGTAATTCCTACTTAGCTAATTATATCAATGATCATTGCTAATTATATCAATTGATATAATTAGCAAGATGTGTGGATACCTACTATAAAAATGTGTTAAGGTGTACAAAAACTTGTTCATCACTCGTTGTAATTAGCATTTAATTATTTATTGTTTCCTCTTAATTATTACGTCAATAATAAACAACTACGTGACATTGTGTCAGGATTTAATTGATCCAAGCGCACATTGCTTAATGACAATTCTTTGCAATTTTATACTATGACCTTGACATAAAGTTCACAATTTGCAATTATTCTTAAATCGTTTTAGATTGCATAAGTTATAAAATTAATAATTATATGTAATTATGTTATATGTAATGAGAAATTTACATATAATGTACGTAATAATTGTTGCGACTACATTAGCAGTACAATAACTCACAAGGTTTTATTTTAATAATTTTAAAATGCGAGTGGTTGGCCCAATTTCTGATATCTTACTCTCATTTTGATAATATACTGGCCGACGCCCCGCGGTTTCACCCTTGTTTTTGCTGTTCCCGTAATAATACGGTAAATGTAGCCTATGACATTCACAAATAACGTGGCAAATCCATGGTTCCCACGGGTTTCGTGAATAACTGAATTTTATGCGTACGAAGAGCGGTCGTCCGCTAGTACATAAGTATAGTCAGAGAATATACTCAGAGGCCCACTGTAATACACTCGCGTCATATTAAAGTGGGCGGATAATTGTGCCTCTGAGTATAATTCCGTCTAACACCATATACGTTCAGGGAATCGTCAATAGAGTACTTAATACTTTTACTTAATAACCTAAAATACAAGGATAGAAAAGACATAGTTAGTCTTTCTGTGGAATGCATTGTTGAACTATCTTGTGTGGAGTTGGAACGAATTGTTATAGTATGCGTGTACCGACCCCCTCCTGCTGACTTTGATCAATTTGAAGAGGTAATGGAGGATGTAATGAGACGTTTGTGCACATCTTCCAAACAAATACTGATTTGTGGCGATTTTAATGTTGATATTCTAACAGAAAACTCAAAGTCTGTTAGATTTCTTAACTTATTCAAATGTTTTGATTTGACTCATGCTTTTAATGAACCTACTAGGATAACGGCTACTTCAGGGACATGTCTGGATAATATATTTTACAATTGTGTGATTGAAAAAAAGATGATAATAAATAAATTAGGCTCTGATCACAGTGGTCAAATAATAACTATTTTAAACAATAAATCCAATAGCAACCAATGGTTCAAGTATAGGCCGATAACTGAAGGTAAATTAGAGCGATTTAAATGCATAATTTCTTCAAAAATTCCAAGTCTTTCATTTGAAAATAGTCACCCAGACAGGCTATTTGGTACACTGTTCAAGACAATAGACAAAGAGTTTTGTAAAATTTTTAACTTTAAACGTATTAATGTTACTCAAAAATTAAAGTTTAGCGAATGGGCTACTGTAGGCATTTACAAAAGTAGAGACAGATTGTACGAGTTGTACGAGGAGAAACAGTATAATCAAACGCGAACATATTTAGAACATGTAAAAAACTATTCAAAAATTTTCAAACGTGTTTGTATTCTTGCAAAATCATTACACATCAAAGATAGAATAATAAAATCTGAAAACAAGGTACAAACAACCTGGAACATAATTAATAAAGAATCAGGCAAAATTAGACCACGTGATATGAGTTTTGAATTAATTGTCAATGATAAAAAGATAAACACCGATAACGAGGTTGTTAATGCCTTTGAAGACTTTTTCCAGAATGTTCCTATCTTGTTAACAGATTCACTGGACTCTTCTGCTACGGAAGCCCAGAGGATATTAAGAGGCCATGTTAAAGAGTGCAACGTTCTTTTTGAATTTCATCATATAACTGTATCAGACATTAAAAAAACTTTTAAACTGTTAAAATTAAAAAGAACTGGAGACATGTGGGGCATGTCAGTGAAAGTAATATCTAACATCATTGATGTCATTGCTCCCCACTTAGCTATTATTTTTAATGAATGCGTGGATTTGGGTATCTTTCCGAACCTAATGAAACATGGCAAACTGTTACCACTTTTTAAATCAGGTGACAAAACTGATGTTAATAATTATAGACCAATTACAATACTGCCAACACTTAGTAAGGTTTTTGAAAAAATCATTTTAAATCAACTTTTAAGTCATTTTAATTTAAATAATTTATTTCACCCTGAACAGTATGGTTTTACTAAAGGTCGCAGTACAACTGATGCAGGTGCTAAACTTTTAAAACATATATATGATGCATGGGAAAATGCTAAGAATGCTATTGGTGTATTTTGTGATTTGTCCAAAGCATTCGATTGTGTTGACCATAACATTCTTTTACTTAAGTTAAGCCACTATGGCATAAAAAGTGTTGCACTCGATCTCATCGCCTCTTATCTTAGTGATAGAACACAAAAGGTATGCATAAATGATTCAAAGTCTCGCGGTTTTTCTAACACAATGGGCGTCCCACAGGGTTCAATTCTGGGTCCTTTTCTATTCCTAGTGTACATAAACGATTTACCACACCATGTTAGCGGCATCTGTGAGATAGTACTGTTTGCTGACGACACATCCCTAATTTTTAAGAGTGACAGAAGTAAAGATAATTCCGACGATGTAAACCGTGCCATATCGCATGTGTCGCATTGGTTCACTGTTAACAACTTACTTTTAAATGCAAAGAAAACTAAATGTATTGAGTTTTCATTACCAAATGTTATAAAATTAGATAAGTCTATAATGATCAATGGTGAAACACTAGAAATAGAGAATTCCACAGTTTTCCTGGGAGTGACCTTGGATTCTAAACTTCAGTGGGGTGCTCATATAGAAAAACTGTCAGGTAAACTCAGCTCAGCTGCTTTTGCAGTGAGAAAAATAAGACAGTTTACTGATGTTGATACAGCTAGACTTGTTTATTTTGCGTACTTTCACAGCGTAATGTCTTACGGTATTTTGTTGTGGGGCAAGGCTGCTGATATACATTCTATATTTGTACTTCAAAAAGAGCAATTCGAGCAATATATCAACTAAAATCACGCGAGTCCCTTCGTCAAAAGTTTAAAGAAATAGGCATTTTAACAGTAGCCTGTCAGTATATATATAACAGTATAGTTTATGTGAGACAAAATATTAATTTGTACAAACGAAAAGGAGATGTAAACCCACGTCTTACTAGACACGGGCATAAGTTAGTTATTTCTGCATATCGTCTCCAAAGAGTTAAAAAATCTTTTGTGGGTTTGGGTGTACTCTTCTACAACAAGATCCCCAAGACTGTGATGGACTTGCCAATGCACAACTTTAAGCAATGTGTTAAAAAACATTTACTTAGTCGAGGTTACTACACTATTGATGAGTTCCTTAACGACAAAGGTGCTTGGAGGCCATTGGATCAGCTTCCACCTTCACACAGGAAATAAAACTATAAAAAATTGTAATTTAATTGTTATCAAATGTAAATTGTAATACTGTATGACTTTTTCAAAAGAGCAACTGTTGAGTTTCTTGCCGGTATCTTCTCAGCAGAACCTGCCTTCCGAACCGGTGGTAGAATCTTTACAAATAGTCAACTGACGTGTCAAAAGTGCTTGTAAACTGAGCCTACTTGAAATAAATGAATTTTGAATTTGAATTTGAATTTTGAATTTTGAATTTGAATTTGAGTACTAATATAATAAACGGTCACACAGTTCTCAAAATATCAGATGATAACAAAGATTTACTTATCTTTTTAGCACCATACTTGGCTTTACTGATGAGATCATTTTATTTCAGTATGCATTTAGAGTATGACGTGATATTATAAACATACACTTTAACCATACAAAAACATAGTTAACACAATCAGTCCATAAGGAATAAAAAATTGTTTACCATGAGGTAAACAATTTTTTATTGCCCGATACTCAAACTTTAGACTTCATAATTCGTAGTCTACCAAGCTAAGCACTAACCCAAGAGTGTGTGAGTCAGATTACTTAGCTACAATAAAACCTAGACCTAGACCTAAGTGTCATTTAACACCGAAGTAAAATCCAGTATCAATATAATACACACATGTTATCCTTTACCTAGTAACCATGACACAAATAAACTCAGTTCCTTGCTCGTTTAAATAATTTCTAAGGCAAGTGCTATTTGCCACGTGCCAGACAACGTTACCTTCATCAAAAACCTTGTGAGTAATTAATGAAGACTTGATATTAGACGAAAAAAATGTATTTTTATGCCATTGACTTACGCGTGACCTGGAATTATGCGTTCTTTATATTTCAAATTTGCGCTTGTCTATATTATAATCTATAAAATCTTTTAACTGATTGTGATGTGTATGTGTGCTAAGGCGTATTAATAATGCCAAGGCTGAGAAGGAGCTACAATACAATCTCGTAAAAAAGTTGTTCCATCCTAGGTTCAGTTATGGAAATATTAGGTTTTCTTCTTTTCGAAAAGTTCTCAGTGTCAGTTGAGAAAATGATGTGCCAATACTCCAATGTCTTAGATAAAACTTTAAGCGTCGCCCATAATCGTTACCATATGATAATGGTCCTCACAGAGTCGACCAGCATACCTGTACAGCATACAGTATCCATTAAAAATAGACCGATCAACACGATAATGAACATAAACTCCTCAGTTAATGTTCTACCATAACGAAATCGTCACTGAAAATCGGTCATCGGTCTTAAAAGTCGTTCCAAGACAATTTTTGTAGACATCTTTAGAGAGATGTTTCGTCTCTATCAATTCTTCTAGCCTAGGCTAGAAGGACTTAGGTCTTGGGACCTTGTACTCTTCTGCGGTTTCGATCAGGAAAATAAGTCATTGAAGCAGCATTCAAAGGGATCACCTTTAGGTCCTAATATTAATTATTACTGAGTTCCCGCACACGCTGAGTTCAGGCGTTCTGAGTTATGCGTTTAGTGCAACATTTGTCTGCTATAAATTTTCAAACACTACAAAGAACTCAGGAGGGCTATTCTGTAACGACGTTTTGTATAACTTGCAAGTGCTAGTTTCGAATTCACCTCTATCTTTCTATTTCTATAGTATCGTGTTAGACAGAGAGAGATAGAGGTGAATTCGAAACTAACACTTGCAAGTTATAGGAACAAAGCATCGTTACAGAATAGTCCTGCAGAACTCGTAAACTTTCTGTCTGTGAATTGAAATGAAGATGTGATTGAAAGTGTAATAACAGAATGTCTGTCCGTTTGTCCCCAGGTCCAATTCGTCCTGATCTTCAGCCACCAGCTGCAAGTCCTGTTCCGGCCTACGTGCCAGTACCCGCGCGTGTTCGTGTACTGGATCGCGCTTCACGGCTTCCTCTTCTTGTTCCTCTTCAGCGACTTCTACAAGGCGCGCTACAACAAGGCCGGCGGTAAACCGAAGAGGACCAACGGCCTTTGTATGGTGAGTATCTATTTTATTGTTTCTTCAATATTCTGCACGCCTGTTTTTACAAATCACGATATGTTAATGCTATTTTCGTTACTTAAACTAATTATAAGTCTTGGAATTCCGGGTGTCTATGCGGCTCCTGCAGGCTAATTCACCATCTGTGACGTATGCTAGTTGACATATACGAAATTGAGATTCTATGTATAGCTTGTCAAATTCGTTCGTAACACTCCCGATGGTCCGCGCGGGCCGGGATTTCACACCCTTGCAGTCCGTTCGCCCCGTCGCCCGCATATCATGGGAGTGTCATCAACGAACTTGCCAAGCTATAACAAATGTCATCCGGTGTTTACTTTGTTGTTGAATATAATACAGTATGTAGATGACATATAGTCATTTGAATTGATGTTTATTTTAATAGGTTGATAATAAAGACCAATATAGTGAATAGGCCAGCTATATGTGGTCATGGTGACCGAAATACTTCACTAATCGAGTCTTTTATTTTCCTACGCTAAAGAATAGGAAGGGTATACAACTCTATTCAATAACTCTAAACAATTCACGGTCTAATTCGATGTGTTTTAATTGACATTAATTAAACGCGCGGCGTGTATTTAAATTTCCAAACGATTATTTTATTACTTTCGTCTCAACAATAGAGTCTAACGGCAGAGGCATTTAATAACAGACATTTCGATTGAAAAAAATAATCAACAGTATGTATTTACTGAGGTACTATACTAATATTCACAGAATATTGACTTGTACTTAGTTTCCGCAAAATAGTAGACGCGCCTCGCGATGCAATTTTTTCCTCTCTACGGCGCTGGAGAGCCATAGACAAGAGAGTAATGAAGACAAGCGGCCCAAAACCGACCAAAATGGTCTATATTTTATCGTTTAATGACGTCACGTAAACACTAAACCAATTCAGTGTTAGTCAAAATTATTTTATTATTAATTAGTTTGACGTTTATTCCTTTAGTACAGTGACGTCATAAAATGGACGACAGCGTTTTTTACGTTTGGAAAAATTTATAAAATACATACTCGTAATTTTTTAATCAAGTTTTCTATGAAATCCATAACTTTTTTTAATATATATAGCGATATATTCCATGTATTATACCAAATTAAGATTGTTTATATTAAATTTGATATGAGTCAACTTACCCTATTGTCACTAAAGCATTGCGGATATGAGACATGCTATAATCCTGTCATATTAGGTGTTTTACCTTGTAATGTAAAATAGTAAACCTAAAAACTCGTATAACCTTCATTTCGGAATTCTGAATGTTGTCTTCTCTGTCCGCGTTAATTATATACTCGAAAGGCCGCAAAAATCTGTTAATTACAAAAGTCTCTTTGTGCTCGTAAGCGCTTGTCGGCGCTATTCTAAATGTAGTGCATACAATTCTCCATAGATATCTCTAAACATTCCTTTTAATAGAACATTAAGAAACATCCATGCGTGAGTCCCGGTGACTAATATATTATAGTCATACAAGATATTAGACGAAAATTATTATCCAACGTATAAATCGATAACCGTTAACCTTAGTCAGAACATTACTCTTAACTGTCCGTTCATTGAACTACTGTCGTATATCATCATCACCGGCTTAACACGTTCAATTTACTGCTGGCAAAAAAAAAACGAAATCTTATTGTACCAAACCTGATTTATTAATATTGTATATTTCGGCTCTTAATTATATTTTTGTCTAACAAATCGTTAGACAAAAATATAATTAAGAGCGCGCAGCACGTCGGTACGATATGGATAAAATTCGAAGCGCAAGCGAGACGCTGAATTATGACTTTCACGTGAGTGAAAAGCACTGAGCGATTGACGCGCGACGCAAAATTTATGACGTGAGCGCCAAAACCATTTTTACCTAATTGCAAGTAAATTAAACAACATAACGAAAAACAAAATGGCCATGTTCAAGATATATACCTAATTTTCTATACAAAACAAAAATTTATGAAAATAAGTTTGCTTTTCCTGATATTGAAAGCAAAATGTGAGCAAAACATGTATTTTTTCAAAAAAATAAACTATCGAGAAAAGTTTTACAAATTGTGTATTTTGTATAGTCATAACGAAGCTAACACTTTGAAATATCATTTAATATGGCCCAAATATCTGGCTCCTAACTTTTCTAGAATCTGAGATCCAGAACCATTTGCAACCACCAAATTACATATTGCACACTCTTAACATGTTATAGTCAAATTTTTTGCCCGCCAACCCCCTTTGGAGCGTAGTGAATTTGAGCTCCAATGGCAGGCGTCCACAGATCCGAATCGGACGCATCGGACACGTATACAAACAGATTTTTAATTATACGGTAGATAAAATCCGTTCGATGCGATCCGTACGATGCGGATGAGTAGACGCCTATGTTAAATCGCCTTTCTTGTGCGGTATTCTTTAACGATATTTTTATAACTCAAGACCCAAGGGTGTGACTCTCGATTTCGACAATATCTCTTTTGCCTAACACCATACTATGGATAGGGCTACATAGAGATTAATTCTTTAAGCTCATACTTCCGAGTTATAAAAATATCGTTACTAAATAATGCCCTGTAGAAGGCCTTTTAAATAGGTTGATTAATGTTTCGCAAAATGTAATGTGCATTCTGCGTCTGCGAAGTGAAAAATTTGCATTTTAGTATATTTTACACTTTATATAATCCTTTTTCGATCCTCCTTACAATACAACAATTCTCAAACGTAGCAAGTTTAAAGTAGCTTGTAGAAAGTTAATTATGTATTGAAACATTTTGCGAATTAAAACATTTTTTTCTAGTAAAAAAAAATACAAACGAGCACTATACGACGCAAAAGAAACACCTATTTATCGCACAATGAAACAAAACAGTTTAGAGTTTAAACGTAAATGGAATGTTGCCAGTAAAAACTGTAAATTATCCTCTCTCACTATTTAATTGCTGCCACAATTAATTAGTTCACACGGACAAAAACGCAGGTTTTCGGTTGTAGACAATATGTAAAATAATTGACATAGTTTTTTTTTTTACAATACAAATTAATATTTATTTGTCAATGAACATATTGATGTATGTTAATATTTTCCAAGTAGTAAGGACATTGACCGCGGCGTATGCTGGACATTATACGTTCGTTCAAGGTATATTTAAATAGCAAGAATGAGGATATCCATATATTTGTTGCTAATTAGTTTTATGCCATATTAATTTTCAAGGTACTTCCAGTGAATATTTAAATTTTAACTTAGTAATAAAGGTATTTGGACATGATTTAATTTGAAAACAATATTGTTTTTATAGATCTACTGTTTTTATTTTTGATAACTTAAATAAATTACTTACGCGGCATAAACGTTTGACTTAACTTCTTTCATACTAAAATCGTCATAAAATTGGAGGTAGGGGGGAGAAACAAACTTTACAACCTATTCTCATATGATTAATATATCCATATAGTATATAAACAAAAAAAACAAAAATTATAGTGATCTTATACTCATTTCATATTTTATACATTCTTCGTTATAATTATAAGTATTTTAATAATATTACATAAGTTGCTATTTAGTAATCTGTAAGTAGGACTTTAGATAGATACGAAACATACCAATTTGTCATCAAACAATCCGGTCGTAGCATAATATTCACATAATAATAATAATCAATAATAAAATTATGTGAACCAAGAACTGTTTTTCGTATTTATTCAAATAAGTGACCGTCACCGATTCCGCCCATATTTCGCAACCGAGAACCAAACTGATTTCAATATATATATATTATATAATGCTTTAGCAATCGCCTGTCCGCATGCAACACATGAGAATATTTCGCTGTATATTTTATTGCTTTCTATTACGTAGTAGGACGTGAATTTAGGTGATATATTGTTGCCGTTTCTAAATATACTGTAACTAATAAATATATTGTATCTAATTTACAGATATATATTGAATATATATAAACCTATGCACGTTAGGTCTGAAACACATTTATCGGGATCCATTCGCAGTTTGTCTGTAATCTGTTACGGCTAATACACGAAGTGCTGCTTATTAAATATTAGCCGGCTAGAACTAGATCGTACCAAACCCTAGTGGCTGTTACTAGGTTTATCCAACAACAACTAGATGAGTTTTTAATGTATACAAAAAGTAGCAGTTTAGTATAAAAATACATACGCAATACTAATGAAGCAATATAGATGAGAGTGCGTACGAATGTCTTTGTACACAATTCCTAGTGATTTTGTGTAGATATTTGTACGTACTTAAATAGTAAGATGCGAATTGATGTTTATAGGTATAACATGTGAATGGTCCTTTATGCTAGCCATCCACAATCCGATATACCCACATGCCTGCAGCGCTGCCGGCACGATAACCGGTAAAACTCATAGTGTGTGTTGGTCGCGATGTGCATGACAGCTCGACTAGAAGCAAAATCTACTTACACGCGAGAGTTTTACCGGACCTACCATGCCGGCAGCGCTGCAGGCATGTGGGTATATCGGACCGTGGGTGGCTAGCATTAATAGTCTTCGTATTAGCAGAATGACAAGTTACGCGGATTGGACCTTCGTGAAAACCTTGTTTCGATTCGATGCGTATGCTTTAGTTATTCTTTTTTTTTTAGTCGTAGAATATTAAAATTATAAACTCGTTATGTGCTTGATTCAATTCAAATTAATTCATTTCAAGTATGCTTAATTTATAAAAAGAACATTTATAACGTCAAGTTCAATGTTAGACGTTAATTACCCGTTGGAAAGGCAAATTCTACTTGAAGATCCGACAACAAACTTTATTTACCAAAAGCATGAATATTTTGTTATTATTATTAATAGTTCTTGTAATCATGAAATGAATGAATGAATAATGAAACCCGATCAAAGCATCTTAGTAATTCAGAAATTCATAAACAGCCATTACCGTAGCGCAGTGGGTAGTGACCCTGCTTTCTGCATCCACGGCCGTGGGTTCGATTCCCACAACTGGAAAATATTTGTGTGATGAGCATGGGTGTTTTCCAGTGTCTGTGTGAATTTAAACATTATATTAGTATTTATATGTAGTATATAATTGTATATTAATATTATAATATCAACTATCTTAGCACCCATAACACAAGCTACTCTGTATGCTTACTTTGGGGCTATAAATAGTGATGTGTATTGTTTAAGTATATTTATTATTATTTATATATAATATTACCGCCCTTAGACCTGCTTAATTGGGCTTTATCGGACGACTACTAAGTATAGATTACCTCCCATTACGTCAAGCGGTTTTCGATATTTCATGACGAATGAATGAAGTTGCAATGGTCAGGCCACATAGTTCGAAGAGCCGATGGTTGGGGTCCTAAGGTGCTGGAATGGCGACCCAGCACCGGAAAGCGCAGTGTTGGTCGACCCCCCTACTAGGTGGACCTAGGACATCAAGCGGGTTGCAGGGATTGGCCATGCAAGAGGCCTATGTCCAGCGATGGACGTACATCGGTTTAGATTGAATTGTATTTAAAGCATATGCTTTGTTTGCAGACGGTGATGGACGAGAGCAGTTCTCTGAACGGCAAGAACGGCTACAAGCATGAGGAGGGCTCGACAGTTCCCAACTCGTACGCGTCGTCCGCGGCGGACGCGTTCGTCCGGCGGCGGCCGCAGTCGTAGTGCGACAGCAGCGCCACACACAGGGTCTGCCACCTGTTATAGTTTCACATACTACCCTCCGTTTTGGCACGTTGATTGATTGATAATATGTAATACATAAACTGTTCGCTAATATCATTGAAGCCTGATATGTGTAGCGCGCCACGGGTTATTTTGCTAAGAGAAAAGATATTGTCGACAAATAGCGGAATTAAAAATATCGATTTCGACAGTGTGTCTTTCTCTCTTCAAAAGATAATATGTTGTTGACATTGTGTGCCTACTTATAGTAAAAAAATCGTTAATAAAGCGTTTATTTATGCATTATTAAATATGTGTAGTGGCAAATGATATTTATGACTTACTATGAGAGAACTTTTTAAGATACTAGTTGGCAGATGACGTGTCTCCGCGACACTACTGGTTTCTATCTGTTTCTATGAGATACCTTTCGCACGACACGTGTCTGGTTTCATTGAAATAAATGGAAACCAGCGAAACCTTTAGTATCTGAAAACGGCTACATTTTTAGGATTAAAATTAACTTTTTAACATAGCCTCATTTTAACATGATGTTAATATTATATTATTCGTTACAAAACATTTGATGGACTTTTGAATGTTATATTTCCTTAAAATATAGATAGTGAAGGCACATTCAATGTATAGGTACAGAAATATTCGTTTTATCGTAATGTCCATATTTAGAATATGTATTTATATGGAAATGTTAATAAAATAAATATGTTAGATAGTTCTAATTTGTAGTGAAAATTTATGTATTATATAAATATTGAATTAGTCAATCGTGCTAAAATGAAGTTCGTATTTGTGTGTAAAAACAAACCGAACGATTATATTATTATTGTGGTCAGTTTTACTTACGGCTGCCATCCGTCCGGATATCGGAGATACTTTATTTTGCTTTAGGGTATTTTAATAGTGCAGCGTTGTATTTATTTATTACTAAACTTTGTTGTGCTGTTACTGTTTTTATATAATAGAGATTCGGTAAACTACGTGAAAGTTTTCTTTTTCTCAACTTCAGAGTAAAATGAACTTAATGTCACATGTAATAATGACCGAATTCCGGTGCACATTAACCGGTTTTAACTAAAATTCTGTTAAAATTGTAGTTAAAAATGCGACTTAAAACTAGAACAATTAGGTTTGTTTTACTCTAAACACTCAACTTCAGAGTAAAATGAACTTAATGTCACATGTAATAATGACCGAATTTCGGTGCACATTAACTGGTTTTAACTAAAATTCTGTTAGAAATGTAGTTGAAAATGCGACTTTAAAACTAGAAGAATTAGATTTGTTTTACTCTAAATAGAATATAGTGTAATAGACACTGGAGAAATCTAATTAGTAAATTTAGTGATGGCAGCCCTGCGTAGAAGTGTAATATTTCGCAAGGTGTCAAGGGCAATCCAAATATTTTTATTAGGTTACAATTTTTTTTAGGGGTAGTAACGATGACCGAGTCATACGAGGCGTGGAGAGGGGAACAGCAACGGCTTAGACCGACTGACAAAGATTTTATACTATTAGATATGTTACTAACTCGTCGAAATTGAGGCGAACAAAGGTCTTAATTAATTTAGTAGCATAGTAAACAACGACAGTTATATAGACAACTAATACTTAAATATTGTCTACAATGGTAAGTTCGAGTGTTCAGGAAGTGTATGTACATACCTATGTAATGTAAGTAAACACAAAATAGTGCATATGTGCGAGTGGAGTAGCTAAATTCGAATCACTTTTGTAAGCACGTAACATATCTATTGTATAAAATATTGCTGACTGAAACAAAAAGGTTTACCTCAAAAAGTCCGCACAGGCATAAAGAGTTCACAGCTTTGAGTTGTGTTCTTCGCTGCTTTAGAACGTTATAACAAATAGCAGGAAGTCAGAATGCCGTAAGGCATCTGCGTGGTGTTATAAAGTTACATCAGAACGCTGAACATCAGAGGTACGCGAGAACGCGTTCTATATACGCGGGCTCTTGGTCTTTTGACGTTCTCATTTAGCACAAGCTTTACGGTAGAACAGAATATTAGTCATGTTAAATAGTACGTCTTACAATGGTATTTAAAGACGTTGTGGGGGCTCCCTCAGGGGATCATTCACCTGCAGTGTCAAGTTCTCAAACAAATAGAGGTTAAATTCGACACTCAGCGGCTGAATGATCCCCTGGGGGCGCCCGTACAACGTCTTTGAATAACACTGTTAATCATTGGAGAGAAATAGATAATTATATAGATTGTTTCGGACAATGCAGTATTCCCTTAATGCTAAACATTCCCTCTCACCCCTCTAAACATACCGCTAGCTTTAATTAGTGTTGAGGCATTCTCAACCGCCTTTTGCAGACAGTGGTACCGTTTCGGGCCCCTTTAGTATTAGTGAAATGAAGCGTCTGAAAGTTGTTAGCAGTTGTGACAGTTGTTAGTTAGAACCCGCCCTAAAATACGAACTATTTGACATATAACAACTTGTAATATCCAGTGGGATTATTCTGTATCATTTCAAGCTCACAGCAACTTGCATAGCAACTGTCGCGATCACAAAGACGTTGAAATCATCATGCCTCATGGTATAGGTTATGTTAAATTGGTTTTACCTTAAAATCAGGGTATCATAATTGCTCTAATGATGTGCAAGATAGTTTTGAATAGATGACAGATCGCGACAAATGCGCGTGATTCTTTCTTTGTCGAAAAACGTACAGCATAACCCTTCTGTGGTCTGTAGTGTTATCGGGCACACTTTAGCGGGTCCCACCGGAACATTTGTAAATATTTAGTAAAAGGAAACAACTTTCAGAAACAATTTACAATGTACAGACTCATGGTAGATTACACCCCGCCTCGAAGCGCGCTAGTCATTTGCGTCTCGAAGTCTCGAGTTGATATAGTACGAGATCCGACAAAAAGAATATGTACCCTCATCTGTTATTTATTTGGGCTTTGAAATAAATGATAGAAAATATTCACATTGACACATTGCAAATTGGTTGCCTAGTTAAATTGTGTTTTATTTGCGTCCGGTGAGTATTAAATGATTGTTTTTTTTTTTCAAAATTCATTTTATCTACTTCCCTCTTTGCTTATAAAATTGTACGCTAGTTAAAATAATATACCCAACAATTGCAAACATAAAGGTTGCCTGCTTTTGCTGTCACTGCAACTGTGGGGTTGCCAGATATAAACACCCTCATCACTTATTCAGTCGACTAATACATATATCAAATGAAAGCTTATTTTATGCTTGATTTTACTGTATTAAGGTGATCTAGTTCTTAGATTTTGTATGAAAACTGTGTTTGGCTGCAATTTAACTAGGCAACCCATTTGCATTGTGTCTGTGTGAATATTTTCCATAATTTATTTCTTATTCCAAATAAATAACAGTTGAGGGTATATATTCCTTATGCTGGATCTTAGTCTAATATTGTAGTGTATTACCAACGTCTCCCGACTGAGACTGATGTTTCTATGCGAACTATTGCTTTTAGTGCAAACGGATTTGATGGATCGACTGCTCGCACTTTATTCCTTTACTTGTCACGTTGTAACGGCCAAGTTTTATCTGTATTTTTAAGGTTTTTACATCGCAATGCACAACGTCCCATTCGACTTTGAGAATTGTATCATCGAATGCCTTATATTATTTTAAGTACAAACACTAGACTATGAATCGTTGAATTAATCTTGTTATATTGGTTTCGGATATAAGTATAATAATGATTTTTCTTTAAATGTATAAAATGTAAGTTTAGATGGTGGTTATGCCATTTAAATAATTTAATGTCAACTTTGCTGCTAGCGAAGTGAACATTATTGTAAATACAATGAATCATGTTCTAGCAATCGCGTTGTTTTACTGCTTTATGTAAAGAATGTCTCTGGTTTAATATGTAAATATATTTTTATGGTCAAGTTTATGCGTCTTAATCATCGATGTTACCATAGAGTTCTTGAAATCCAGTGTCATTTATAAAATTTGTTGTTTTTACGTGCTCAAGCATTTATTGTTCTTTTTTTTTGTACACCGTGTAATATATAAGTCGAACAAATGATATTAACAGTTTTAAAATATTGTATTCATATAAACATCACTAACATAATATATTTATATTAGCAATTTTTTATTATAAGAAATCTTAGCACACTAATAAGTTGAGTTGACAAAAACGGAATGCTTATTAGAGAAATTTTAAAAAACTATTTTAGAGAATTGTTATAGAGATTATTACAATAAAAAAAAATAGATCGGTAGTCGTATATTTAAAAATAAACGTTATCAGAAACTGAATATACAATTATGAAATTCATGATGCACAGTAACTTAACAGTAAGTTTTAAAGTAACAAACGTGGCAGTAAACGTTACTCTATCAAAATGTTACTGTCAAATAACGTTTTTACAAAAAAATGGTCCCATCAGTTTACTTAATAACTTACTTAAGGTTACTGTGCTTTTAGTATTAGATTGTTAGTATGTCAACTCAACTTATTTTGAAAACAAACGGCATAAAGGGTAAGGGATGAATTATTTAGGAACTTGCACCGTTCTGCCGCCGACGACGAATCTTCTCAATAACAGTGGCGAAACTTTAAAACAATCTCTAAAATGGTAATTGTTCAATGTAGTTTTCTTTATTATGGTCAAAAGTCCAGAGCCGATTCTGATATGTATTTAAAAACTATACTCTCTTTAAATGTATGAAAAATATTGTAATTATTATCAAATACAGCGAAGGCAATTTTGCAGAGATAATGAACATATTTCCTATTGTTATTTTCAAAAGAATATTTTGGAATTCAGTTTTTACTCAAGAACTATCTTTTACCGGGATAAATAGAATCAGGGCCCTTAACCTTCAACTGGTGACATGCGATCTCACTTGAAAATTACATTTACCCTTTTGTTCCCTATTAATAAAACTATTAATAATTGCTGTGAACTACCATACTTAGTTAATGTCTGTGCTTCAAAAATATATTTGAAGGCACCTACATAACCAGTTATGATTTACGTTACTCGTTAAAGTTAAACCAGTTAAAGGCTAATTTCGGGGCTTTACACCAAAGTTAAGCTAGCCCTGTTAGAGAACTGGTTCATTGAACAGTGTTAAACGTGATACTGGATTATTTTAAGCGTGTACAGTTACGCCACTGTGTTGATAGCCGAAGAGCTGGTGGACATTTTTGGGTTGGTATTTTAGCCAAGCTGAAAACCTTTTTCCGTACCTCAACTATAATAATTATCCTAACCCGTGCTACAGACTAATCAAAATCATTAGAAAGAACTGACACACACGGACGATTGAATAGTTCTACTGTTCAGTTAAAACTGCAGGTCTGTAGCACGGCTTACACATAACTACAGAATTGTCTGGGTAACATTAGAGTTAAATCAACCCCTTTTTTTTTAGAAAAAAACATCCTCGAGGCAAAGGTTTAGGTAAGGTGCAGACAAGTTTTACCTTGATTCAAATGCCTACAGAAAAATGTCCACCAGCTCTCGGACTATGGTCTTGTGTCACTTTTTGGTGTATTATTGCTTGATGTGTTGTATGAACGGCAAACGGTTGCTTTGGGCGTTAGCAGGCGGAGCACTGCGACACTATATGCTCAAATATTTGCTGCGAGTTCACTATTTTGCAACCTTTATTTATTATTTTAATAAAGTATTTTACAAAATTTTGCCTTTTATTATTTTATTTCCGTAGTTTTATTAGTTGCAACTTCAAAGCGAACTAGAAGTATGGCCCGTATTTAACTACAGCCACATAGGCCCAAGATATCTCGTGAAAAGAAAAATACATTATTGACCAATAACGGTGGCATCAGAAATATGGTTCTCTTTCCTACCATCGCAACGAATTTTCTATTTCACCTCTAGGTATACGAGAATATCCGCAAGATATGAGGATCACTATGCTAGGCCTACAGAATGGCTAAACAAAAATGTATTATCAACACAGAAATATCTAGATTATAGTCTAGATGTGGAGTAGCACAGCAATTTTTCTCGATATCCTCAGGAATGGGATCTCCACGGGTGAAACTGTAAAGCTAATATGATCCTATCTCCACAACTACCAATACCTACTAACCGTACTTACCTATGGGAGCCTGACTAACGATCAGAAACCGTTCAGTAATTGTCCGGTAAGTTTATCGCATTCTGAGAGGGAACTTTGATTTATACTTAGTCACAAATACTCTAAAAATTCGCCTATAACAAAAAAAAACAAGGGAGCTTTATCCCCAAAAGCAATTTCTAAAATCACTGCTAAAACTAAAGAAAAAAATACACACTAAGTACAAGTAACGCCATCTGTGAATGGAACCAAACACTTGACCACTGCTTAGTAAAACATACAGTCAAGAAAGTTACGTATCGTTTATACTTAGCACTAATATATTCTACGGCGTTAGACTACCTACAGTGATTTTATTTACAATTGATATAAATTGTACATTACTACTGTTCCTAGCACCATTTCGCTTTAACGGAAAGTCAGTTAAATCACAATAAAAATATTGTGTTTAGGCTAGATACAATAGGACAATACACACTGTAGGGTCCCTTGTCCTTACCATAATAGCAGTAAGTCACCGTCTCACCACTACACTAAAATGGCCAGCTGCACACGTCCGCCTCCTCTCGATGCCAGCCATAGACTGGCCGCTCTCGCCCACTACCGGTGTATATATACACGAACACTACCCCACTACCGGTGTATATATACACGAACACTACATCCCTTCCTATTTAACAAATTTAATTATTGTTATATTTCCTTTACTCCTACCATACTCTCCACCTATTGATTTCCAACCACATGTGGTTCAGGATTAAAGTAGTCTAAAGTATCTTCCACTTTCTTCCAATACTCTCCCTCTTTTTTTCCTTTCCGAAGTTTTTAACTCGATTTCCATATAATGAAATTCCGAAGCTTTTAACCTATTCCCAATCTAATGGAATTCCAAAGCCAATTCCAATCTAATGGAATTCCGAAGTTTTATTAACCCAATTTCAATTTAATGAAATTCCGAAACCTTTAACCTAATTCCAATCTAATGGAATTCCGAAGCCAATTCCAATTTAATGGAATTCCAAAGCTAATTCCAATCTAATGGAATTCCGAAGTTTTATTAACCCAATTTCAATTAAATGGAATTCCGAAGCTAATTCCAATCTAATGTAATTCCAAAGTTGTATTAACCCAATTTCAATTAAATTAAATTCCGAAGCCTTTAACCTAATCCCAATCTAATGGAATTCCAAAGTTTTATTAACCCAATTTCAATTTAATGGAATTCCGAAGCTAATTCCAATCTAACGTAATTCCAAAGTTGTATTAAGCCAATTTCAATTAAATTAAATTCCGAAACCTTTAACTTAATCCCAATTTAATGGAATTCCGAAGCCAATTCCAATTTAATGGAATTCCAAAGCTAATTCCAATCTAATGGGATTCCGAAGTTTCATTAACCCATTTTCAATTAAACGAAATTCCGAAGTCTTTAACCTAATCCCAATCTAATGGAATTCCGAAGCCAATCCCCATTTAAAGGAATTCCGAAGCAAATTCCAATCTAATGGAATTCCAAAGCAAATTTCAATTCAATGGAGTTGCGAAGGTTTTGATCCAATTCCAATTTAATGGAATTCCGAAGCTTTTAACCCAATTTCAATTTAATGAAATTCCGAAGCCCCAAATACATTTTTCTTCTTCCAATTCCTTCTTCTTTTGGCCCGACTTGACTTTTGGACTGAACTGGCAAATCAGTTAACTGTGTGATCATTGAGCAGAGAACTGCCTACTGCAAAATAGATAAATCGCATACGTCTGGAGTTCATCACGCCCATTGTAATCCAGTGCCACAGCATGTACCATAGCCACTGCGAACAACACGGTCCTCCGCGCTCTGCATAAACTTCTGCAGCATTGCCTTCATGAGCACTCGCCTGCACGAGCATGCGTCTGCATGAGCACGCACTATCACACATGTTTATCTGCAACTTTATAAAATTAATTACGCCATTACCGCCTTAAATAGTCTGTTGAGCATTATGAGACATTGCTAAGATAGCGATTTTCGCATAACGGAACGTAACTATCAACCAGGCATAAGTTACAATTTCAGTATGTTTACTAACATCACAAAATAAGAACATCCTTTTGTTTGGTTTTAGAGATGTCCGTACCACATAGTTCCAGTTAAGGCAAAATCTGTGTAGGAACTTAACTTATTTAAACCAGATGACAGTTTTATACTTTAAGAGTTCCTTATTCAAATTCAATACACTTTTGTTGCAAACGTGTGTGGTAGCCTGTTGAAAATTAGTTTATTTGTATTGCTGACGTTTCCAAGTTCACCGAGAGTTCACACAGCTTATTATGCTAAAATAAATTGTACACTGGTATAATCTGTATTTGTGCAATCGCTATTTTATAGCTTTATTAGTAAGTCACTCTCAAACATTGTAAGAACCTTTTGTTTTTACTAATTTCTGTATTACAGATGACACTCGTAAGAAAGTCTGTAAGCACTAATTGAACCCCCTGCTCCACAAGTGACACTAATGCAGTCAGATTTATCAATACACTGGACGGCACTTCTAATACTATTACTTTGAAAGCAATGATGACAGAGAACTCAACAGTTTCTCTCTCTTTTTTTTTTTTTTACATAGCGGTGCAAAATCTTACATTTTGACTATCTTTCTGTAATTTTTGGTGCAGAAGACAACATAAAGCAAAGCTGATGATATATCGAACATTGGTTGAACCTGTCACAAATGTCAGTTTTCATTAATCAAGTATTATTAAGTACCCGTCAAAAGCTGTCACATAATTGACAGATAATAATATAGGACTGTTCTAAACTTGATTTCATCAAGTTGTACAAACTTGCAGGTTAAACAATGGCATCTGCTTGATCAATTAAGATGTCTATCAAATACACCATAACACACACATAAGGGTGAAACGACAACAAATTTCAATTCAACGTTCAACAACAAATCTTTGATCGAATGATACTAAATAACTCAAATGTAAAACAACTACACTTTTAGCGACTCCCTCAATGTCGCTCACATAACACGACGCCTGACTTCGGATGTTCCTTGGCTATTTATAACTTCAAACTAACACAGTGATTTAGTATTAATACCCTAATACAATGACAAATAATTATTATTTGAGTGTCACCTGCACGATGACAGAACAATTCTGCACCACCTCACCATCGAACAGCAACTCTTAGTGACATCTCCATGTCCACATTCGTTCAGAATGGTCTCTTATTATGAGATCCTTTACACCATTTTGCGTTCACAACACTTAACCACCTTAACAACAAGTTGAACGTCCCCTTCTATCACAGCATAGCCCATGTCATGCTCAGGACCAACACCCACGATGCAGTGGAGTGACCCCTTTGACCACGACACAACTACAACAACCTCACAACACTCCCCATACCAACATTTTATTAAATCACTAGCTTTGCTCAACCTAAATCCCAATTAAATCTCTCGATTATTCTTATCTTTCACTAGTAAAACTTACACAACCTTTTGTCATCAAATCTCCTTATCTCAAAGATCGATGAACGAGTAGGTTATATACATTATTTATTTATTTTATTTATTTATAATATTATTATTATTTGAAATATTTAATTTAATATTTTCCACACCATCGTCACACTTACATACATACTTACATACCAACACTACATATCCATTTACACACCGTACCCACAATATTTTGTTATCACACTTCACACGATAGATTCAATTCACGCACAAACCCGTGCGCAAATTGCAGTATGCCAATGTTTATCGACGCGGGCGACTTATGTGCTTGACACAGAACACCAAGCTGTATCAACAGACGAAGACGAAAGCATTGTTATTGTCATGTTGGTTGTAATTAAATAGTACGCCAACTCCTGCACTATTCGCAATGTAATTAAACTCCTTATAAGTTTAGCTTAGTCTTGCCAATATTATATATGTGAAGGTCTCAGTGGCATGGGTATGCCGTACTTTAATGACTATATGAAGTGCACGTTACTGGGAAGTTTGGCTATCCATTGGATATTTTTGATGTATTTAACATCACACAATGTAACTTGGGTAATACTTCCCAAGAGTATTTATTATTTATTATGCTTACGTTTGATAAACATTAAAATTATGTAAAACATCGTAAAAGTTACATTTGACCATTTAACGTTTATCACTTCTATACCTTTTCAATTTATACAAACCATCAACCATGGTTTTAGTTTTAGATCACGTTTGTAATGTATTAGCTGAAATGTTATGAGGGTAAACATAAAACATTAATAAATCAGTCCGAGATTGACCGCCGTTAAATGGCACAACCGACTCCTTATTTTACTAATTTTACTACTTTTCAGTATCTCTAGCGATTTACCTAATCACTAATTTGTTCACTTAATTGTGTACTGTAGCACCGTATTGCTATCGCTGTAATACTGGACTCTTAACACCACCATTAAATAACGTTGAAGCTCACGAATACCGCCTTCCTCATTATAAAACGTTGAGACAAGGCTATCGCTTATTCAAACGCTAATTCACATTACAACTACTATGGCCATACCCGATGTTTATCATAAAGTTTGTACAATGTGATACCTGCAACGAATATCGATACCCATTAAACTTTGATTTTGAGGGTAATACTTGATGTGACGATAAATAAATTTAAATTCCTGTATACGTCATTTAGTAAATACGTAATGTATGTAAGACCGTCACTCCAACTGGCAAACAACACAACAACTTTTGTCTTACCGTACTGGCCGTACCAGCTCAGGTATAGTGAACTTGACAGTCTAGCAGGCAGGCGTACTCCACAAAACGGAATATGTCTATTCCAGCTAATCGCTGCGGGATACTGTCCCGGCTTACGGATCGCTCGACTCAACGAAGGTAACTAATTTAGCTTTTTGGCTTACCACTTGCCCACTTAACGAAATTGCCACGCTACGACGTGTCTATCACTTGTACACTCATAAAATGCCATGTCATTTGATTATCTATCATCACACAATGTCTTGATAAACAACATTAAATTTATTCAACAGTAATAAAAGAATAATTATTACTTCGACCTTCTGTCCTTTTCAAAAATAAAACTGACTAACCGCATTGCTGTATTCTTTTTACTTTTTTTTTTACATATTCTCTTTCTTTTTTTTTTTTTATTTTTAGTCGCTGTAACCTAGACCATAGTCTACACAGCGACTTAGTTTAAGCTCAATCGCTGCAAACCAGACCGGCAGGCAAGAACCGGGTCCGTAGTCTGGGCAAGCGATTTTGCCAATTACCAAGTAACAGAACACAACAATTTACGGATAATAATTATAACTACTTACAGTTGTTTTTTTTTTCTTTTTTTTTTCACCTCGTCGCCATTTGTAGGGTCCCTTGTCCTTACCATAATAGCAGTAAGTCACCGTCTCACCACTACACTAAAATGGCCAGCTGCACACGTCCGCCTCCTCTCGATGCCAGCCATAGACTGGCCGCTCTCGCCCACTACCGGTGTATATATACACGAACACTACCCCACTACCGGTGTATATATACACGAACACTACACACACACTTCCATCTAAACAACATGTTTGTGTCATGCTTGCTAAATTAACTGACATAGGATAGGACATTTTAACACTCTTACTGACTTACTGACTCTAATTAATACAAATCGTAGATACACTAATTAATACAATATACCCATAAGAATTGTAAAGTAAAGGTTGCCTGTTTTCACACTGCAACTGTGGGGTTATTAGCTTATTTTGTGCTTAATTTAACTTTATTAGGTTGCCTTTGATGTAGTTCATGGTTGCCTAGAGTTTGTATGAAAAGTGTGTTTGGCCGCAATACAAGGCAACCTATTTGCAATGTGTCACTCTGAACATTACCTATCATTTATATCTTATCAATAATGGATAACAAATGAGATAACTACATTTCTAATGCCGGATTAAAATATGCTGATAATGATAATGCTCAAACACTGGGAAACATCCACATTAATAACTTTTTCCAGTACCTAGTGGGTAGTGGTAATCGAACCCACGGCCTTTGATGTAGTAGGCAGAGTCACTATTTATTGAATTGCTTTACAATGAATAATGTTACTAGGTACGCAAAATCATTTGAAACTTCTTCTTTTTCTTTGAGCTTTTATATATACAGATACACTACCTAGTTTTTGTTTTATTTAAAAATACCAAATAGTTATGATTTTACATGCATTCTAAGTTCGCATAAATATCGACTCCCGCAAACGGTCGCGATATTGTACGTGACGTCATCACACAACATTTGCATCCTGTTATAAACAATTTCGTACTTAATTATTAAGGTAAATAATTAACGTATCGAAATAATTCTTTCACGAGCATTTTTTGTTTGTAACGGAGAATACAGAAAGCTAACATTTAAAAATAGTTAACATTATTCATTACACAAACCAAAAACAGTCTCGTTGTGGAACATTTAGGTAGGTACCTATCATGTTTCAAGGTTGTTTCTATATGCCAAAATTTAACTGTTGAGAAGGTAGGTAGGGTACCTGCAACCTTGGAATAATATGCAGTCTGCTCTGCAACGCAACTTCTTCCGTAAACAATTTCTGATTAAAACAACACATACGAGTAGGTACATTGGCCTCAAGTAAATAGATATGCTCAAAGGGGCAAGGGGAGGCAACTGATTGGAGATCCCTATAATAATAATAAAGCCTTTTTAATCCAGGATCCACAATTTTTACATTTTACATTGTTTTATTGATTTTTTTTTACAAATGTACTTACTTATTATCTAGTGTTAGTTAATGTTAATGTTTAGCATTAAGTAACACTAGATAAGACTTAAATCTGAATTATTTAGGGTATGGACCCCATTTTGGGTATAGGCCTCCCCCAACCTTTTCCACTTTTCTCTGTCAATGGTCAATTCAATTTTTCCCCACCGCTTGAGCGATGTCGTCTTCCCATCGCTGCTTCCATCTACTTTTCTTTTAACTGCTGGAGATCCCTAGAGATTAAATTATATAGCTAAATTCAAAGCAATTTGAAACATGACAATTCTGAGGTCATTGGGCTTCACTTAAGTATAAATACCTACTGAATCTCAAGGATGCTTAGTTTTATAGGAATTTAAAGTAAAGTATCTTTAAAATCGAAACAAATATTTACACTAAATTCAAACATCATCGTTTGACGTGCTTACAAGTTCGCGTAAGTCAATAACAAAGCAGTTTTTTCCTTGTTTTCATTTAAACCTGTCATCATTATAAACTGCTACAAAAGTTCGTTAAAAAATAATTTAAGATTAGGCGGGTACTTATACAACTTGTAAACATACGTAGGTACTTAGTTATTGAGGACTTTACAATTACCTAGGTACATAACCACATAAGTACAAAGATACATACCTATTTTATTCTCTTGGGGCTAATCGTAATCCGTCATTAGAATTCGCATACACAAGTAATAATTTAATTTTTAATTAAATAAATAATTTATTCTTAGATAAATTATAATTATTCATTCCCTACACTGCAAATTAGACCCAATAATGTTATCGTTTTTTCCATATTAATCTTCCATAGAAAAGTTCTGAAACCAACTAAACTGTAACTTTCAACTACATTGAGTTGTGTATTTTATAACATCTGAAGTAAGTCGTTATGTAAAAAGAAATGTATGATACAGTAGTATCGCTGTAAAAATGGAGTAACTTCTCCCGTTTTCCAAACATATCCCTTCACTGCTCTGTTCCTATTGATCGTAGCGTGAAGCCCAGGAGTATGAAGAATAATTGTATCAAGTTTTGTTAAATCCGTCGAGTAGTTTTTGTTTCTATAACGAACATAGGGTCAGACAGACAGACAAAAATTTTACTAATTGCATTCTGGGTTGATACCTAGTACATAGATACTGATCGATACTGATGTATCGATCACTAATCACCCCCTGAGTTATTTTGGAAATATATTTCATGTACAGAATTGACCTCTCTACAGATTTATCTAAGTGTGGATAAGTATAGATAGATTGGTAGGTATGTAACTTTACCACGTCATTTATATTGCTGAATTGCCAATTTATATAGAGTACCTATATAAATTGGCAATATTAATTAAATTTCCATGTTTTTTACAGCAAAAGTACAAAAGAACAGTTTTTTTAATAATATGGTTCTATAGATACGAGTACACATTATATTACCTTGCGAAAACATTCCGTTACCTATGCCTTATTAACAAAATTAAAGGTCTCTAAAGTAGTTTTTAACTTCCCGTTTTTAATAAATTTGCCATATCGGATGTAAACTAGTGCGTTGATAAACATGTCGCTAATGTATTATTTCCTACTAAATATACTTACAGCTTACCTGCTTCACCTGCTTGAAATATAATATAATAGAAGCAAGTACATAAAAAAAAGTTTTCAAAGTATAAAAAAAATTTTCCCTTTTAAAGCGAGAACGCCGCAATAATTTGAATTAGTCATTTTTTTTTTTCGTGTATTAGATTATTTTGTCAACATAGTATTAGATTATTTTGTCAACTGTAGCATAGAAGAATGAATATAGGTATCTAATTAAAACTGAATCCGTAAGAAAAATACATTTTCCAAGAGTTAATTATGTACGTGCAGACTACCCTAGTCAAAAACCATACCATTGCCAACGTTACATTACTTTACAGAGATTTCTTATCTTATACTTACTTTATAGAAAGATTTTTCTATTTAGTATCATTTGCCGGGGATTACTAATCTCTCTATGTGTTAAATACAGTTTATAAGACCTATGTATGAAATTATCTACATTTTCAACATTGTGGCAAAATTAAGACTGATTTGTTTTGATTAGTAAGTAGACAACTAAAACAACTGGTTTTAGCATTTGATTCTGTGGTTCATTGTGGCGCGCACAGATTCGTGTTAAGTAGGTACCAGTATACACGGCGTATTTAGCACGGCCCATGTCATTACTGACTAAGCACTTAGCGTGAGCAAATAATGCTCACCATATTTACTATTTACTACAATGTAATGTACAACGTATATCCCCCACGAACGACGTACTCATATGTGTACACTTACGAATGCGAGCCGACAAGCCACATACAGGATATCATAATAATATTGTAATTAAAGATGATACCGATCAGTTGTCAGGGTTGCGAATTCGTCGACGAACTTTTCGCCTACAAGTTAGAACACGTCTTATTCGAATTTTATAGGATGCTCAACGAAGTTGCCATGGAAACGAATAATGTGGTAAGATATGGATTACTACTAAAATATGTATTAGTTTGTTTTGGGAACTATTCATACTTATGAGTATAAGTACCTATTATAAATGCGAAAGTGAGTTTGTTTGTTTGTTACGCTACAACGCCTATACCACTAGACGGATTTTGAAAAATATTTTACGAATAGAAATCTATATTATAAGCAAGTAGCTTAGCCTATATTTTATCCCTATATTTCTACCTAATAGGGGGAACTACGCTGGTGAATCCGCAGGGAATCAGCTCGTATTAGTTTAACCTTAATTCATAACAGAAGACGTTACGGACACAGGAAAAATAGTATAAACAATAGAAAACAGACAAAATGTCCACAGGAAAAATGTTGACCACCTCTGCTAGCTGATAGAAACCATAAAAACTATAAGTTATACCCATGGTTAACATTAAATAAAACCAGTTTATGCTAATAGTGAATAAAAACAATGGCGTCATCGCAAGTTTTCTTCGCATAAGTTGGAAAATACCCTGTTTATTAAAACTTGAGAGTTTTATTAATGTCTCTCACGCTTTTGTCCCCACGTGGTCTAAAAGTCTGTGGTCGACAGACCTTCGTCAATTTATGAAAGCTGTCTGACTGTCCTTTCTCCAACTTTCGAGTATCATAGGCGTATATGGAAGGAGGGGCCCAGAATGTACCTGTGCCCATCCTATGATTCTGGGCTACCGATATGGAATTCTATTATGATACTAATAATAGACTTTATGTTGGGGGCCAGAACCCCCAGGATATAATGCCAATGTTTAACGTTTTCTATGTTCTAAAGTTCACGAGGGTCGCGATAGCCCAGTGTATATTACCTGTACCTACCTCTGGAGAGTTTAGATTCGAAACGGTCCGGAGCATGCACTTCCTTTTCAGTTATATGCAATGTGCATTCTAAGAAATTAAATATCACGTGTCTCAAACAGTGAAGAAAAAACATCCTGAGGAAATCTGCATACCTGAGAATTTTCCCTATTCTCTGCGCGTGTGAAGTCTGCTAATCCGCATTGGGGCAGCGAGGTGAACTATTTGACCTAATCTCTCTCATTCTGAGAGGAGACTCAAGCTCAACAGTGAGCCGAATATAGGTTGATAATGATGATAATGATGACGATGTTCTGTGAAGTGACAAACCATAAATCTTCCTAGTATAAAGCTTAATAATGGCTGTCAGGCAATGTTTTAAGTCGACACGTCCGCCTTCTACCACCACCACTGGTCGCTACTGAAGAAAATTGTAAGAAAATCCTTTTATCGTGGTCAGACAGGCAAACACTGAGAAGTCATTGAATGTCAATATGTATAATACATAATACATGCGCAACTTGGTTAAAAAAAGCGTGATTCAGAACGGTAAAATAACCTTGACACAATTTTCAATAAGGCACTTAAGTCATGTGCAAAATAGGTAAATGCAATAAGACCTAATTAATTTAAAATGAATATATTTCCTGCTAAAATATTTAACCTCGTTAGCGTTATGTATCTAACATTTATAATTATTATTTTGCTAATTGTTGCTATCTTTAATACTATCTACATTTATGATTATTATATGCAATCTATACTAATATTATAAAGAGGTAAAGTTTGTAAGTTTGTAAGTTTGTCACATTTTTTAAATGGGGTAATCTTCGGAACTACTGGTCCGATTTTAAAAATTCTTTCACCAGTAGAATGCTACATTATCGGGGAGTGCTATAGGCTATATTTTATATTGGTATCATATATATTAGCCGAGTTATCACAGTTTTTGTTATACAGGTCGGACCGAAAATCCTCTTAGGCAGACTTATTCGCATGCGCTGCCTTAACCATTGTGTAAAATTGAAATTAATGTATGGAGGCTTTATGTATCTTTAAAAGTTCTACAAAAAAGTCCGCGACACCATATACCTATCTTCTATACATTAGCAGATATAGTACCTTTTGTGTTTTAAAAATTATTAATTTTATATACTTAGGTTTGCGTCATTATTTATGCTACTTAACTTAAATCCTTATCAAAATAAATTATTTTATAATCACAAGGATGTTATGGAGATAAGATTTGCCCTTTATAGTATGTTAATTAGTTAAATAGTTTCGGAGATAATACAAAATTTCTAAAAGGCGGAATGCCGCTTATGCTTAAGCGCCATCCGCCAAATTAAGTTGAACCTTCCTCTATAGGTTTCTACGTATTTTATAGGGATCAGCATTTTTGGTTACTAAACTCTATGTAGGCGTTTTATCCATTTACCAATAGATGGCGTTGAGCAAAAACACCATATTTTTGTACGGCGCTAGGGAGATTTATGCTACATTATCGGGGAGTGCTATATATAGGCTATATTTTATATTGGTATCATATATATTAGCCGAGTTATCACAGTTTTTGTCATACAGGTCGGACCGAAAATCCTCTTAGGCAGACTTATTCGCATGCGCTGCCTTAACCATTGTGTAAAATTGAAATTAATATATGGAGACTTTATGTATCTTTAAAAGTTCTACAAAAAAGTCCGCGACACCATATATCTATCTTCTAAACAGGGTGATTCGGTCTTTAGTGCGGATATTTTTTTTCGTGGTTCTGTATCATTAATAGAATATAAATCTACAAACAGTTCGATACATTTTATGTAATTTTTTTTTTAATTTATGTCTCTAAAATAACAAAATAATGTACATATTATTACTAAACAAGATATATTCAGCTTAAAAGTGATCTGGTGACGTCCTTTAGGTATCAAACGAAAATAAAATAAACGCACAATAGGGTGACCCTAAAATTCTGTTCAAAAGTAAATAACTTTAGCTAACGATAATTTTGTTATTTTTGAGTTAAAAGAAAAAATACGTGATCATTAAATTTTGTTTATGTACAAAATATAAAAATATCCGCACTAAAAAAATTTTCTTCCTGTATATTAGCTGATATATAGAAGAAAAAAGGCCTTTTGTGTTTTAAATATATATACCGTAAGTCATAAGTATACGGTCATAGTAAGTAATAAGTATACGGTCATACCACCACTCTCGAAGGACTGGACCGATTTTGCTAAGGGTAGGAGTAAGATAGAGAAGTTACAGGGTAGGTTAGGGTACGGGTAGGGAAGCGTAGGGGTAGTGTAGGGGTAGGGTAGGTTTAGGGCCGGGTTTAGGGTAGTGGTAGGGTCGGGGTAGAGGTAGGGTAGTGGTAGGGTAGAGGTACGGGTAGGATAGGGAAGTGGCAGGGTAGGGGTAGTGTAGTGAAACACACGTTAGCTGATTCAATACTGACTTTTATTGTACTACCTTCCAATATTAATAATAAAATACACCACATCTCTCTTCTTACAAAAACAAGCTTTTTACTTATCAGTCTAATATAACAAACGGTTAGTTACACAATAAAACAATGTATATAAAGTAGCACACAAGATTTAGGTGGTTAGTTTAATACATTACTATTCTTTTACAACAGAACATTTTTTTTTTTTATTTTTTTTTTTTTATAAACTTAACTTATGAATAAACACACATTTTCTTTCACAACTTCATAAAAATCAATATGATATAAAAGACTAAATCATCTTAGTTAAGATTTTTGATTTTTTCCTTAGCTACCATTTTTGCTTTTCTTTTTGTCGTTTGATCGACATCCTTACCGGGTATGGGACTATCGCTAGTGATCTTTTGAGGTGAATGAAATTCAATATCATTGTTATCATCCTCATCATCTGTCACTGCGTCACCGTAAGTACTAGATGCCTGTGACGTGACATTGTCATTACTGGACGGAGCCGTGCGAGCTATTAAGTGTCTCCTCGTTCGCCTGCACACTTTCCCGCGGTTGTCGCGCACGAGGTAGGAGCGCGGCTCCGGCGCGCGCGCCACTACCGAGACCGGCTTGCGACCGGTGCCGTCCGCAAGGGTAACCTTCTCTCCGACTGCCAAATCCCTAAGCGGATTCGCGCGCTTATCGAAACGCCTTTTCATCTCCTCTTGTCGACTCAAAACTGATTTATGATTAGCAACGTTATCAACATTTTCCCGCAATAATTTCTGATTGATTGGTAATTTTGTATTGAGTCGTCGACCCATCAAAATCTGCGCCGGAGAGTCTATCCCATCTCTCGGCGTAGTTCTATAGTTAAGTAGACTAATATAAAAATCTTGTCCGGAATCGATACATTTTTTAAGTAGTTGCTTTACGGTTTGTACTGTGCGTTCACTTTTTCCGTTCGACTGCGGATAGTGGGGTGACGACGTCACGTGACGCACTTCCCACTCGCACATGAAGTTCTTAAACTCGCGTGAGCTATAAACAGTCGCGTTATCAGAGATTAGTTCCAAAGGAATGCCATGCCTAGAAAATTGCTCTTTTAAAAATTTTATAATTGACGAACTATTTAAATTTTTTATCGCCCCGACTTCTACGTAATTCGAAAAATAATCGACTAATATGATATAGTACTTTTTCTTATATTCAAAAATGTCAGAGCCTAATTTTTGCCATGGTATGTCCGGCACGTAATGTGGACGCAGCGGCGCGGGGCGCGGCCGGGGCGCGTGCTGCGCGCACGCCGCACAGCCCCGCACGACCCGCTCCACGTCGCGCGACATGCCGGGCCAGAACATCACGTCTCGCGCGCGCCGCTTGCAGCGGTCTATACCTAAATGTCCCTCGTGCACTCTGTCCAACATTAACTTACGTAAGCTTTTCGGTATGTATAGAACATCGTCTTTAAAAATCAACCCGTCCGCGTACTGCAAAAGATTTCTATGTTGCCAAAATAGTTGAAGATTATCATTTATATTTTTCTTATGTTTCGGCCAACCGTTAATAATATATGAAATTAGGGATGTACTTTCGGCATCGCTCACAATATGCTTTTTTATGAGTTCTAATTTTTCATTACTAAAGTGTGCGTTTTCTATGAGAAAACACGTCTGCGATTCAACATCTGTGCTCAGCCGATCGGTCAACAACTCCGGCAACGCCGCCCTCGACAGCGTGTCGGCTATGTACATAAATTTGCCGGGCGTGTATACGACTTTCAAATCGTAGCCCTGTATGCGCATCATCATACGCTGTAAGCGACAAGGCACCGACGCCAACGGTTTGTTGCACAAAGCCTCTAAAGGTTTATGATCCGACTGCACGACTATACCTTGTCTGCCAAATAAATACTGGCGAAATCGTTCGACGGCAAACACGATCGCGAGCATCTCTTTTTCTATCTGCGCATAGCGCACCTGCGTGTCGGTGAGCGTGAGCGACGCAAACTCCACGGGCCGGCCCGCCTGCAGCAGCACGGCGCCGACCGCGTGCGCGCTCGCATCAACGGACACCACCACTGGCAATTCCAGCGAATATAAAGCCAGCACGGGAGCTGACGACAATTTCTTTTTTAAGTTTTCGATTGCTTCGGAGTGCTTAGGATACCATACCCACTCCGTATCCTTTTTTAATAAACCTCTTAACACCGCAATGGATTCTGAATAGTTCGGAATAAATTTTGATAAATAATTCACCATCCCGAGAAACCTTTCTAAAGCTTTCCTATCGCTCGGGTCAGGCATGCTTATTATAGCTTTGATTTTAGTATCATCAGGCTGCATTCCGTTACAATTAAATTTATGACCTAAAAACACTATTTCGCGAACACAAAACTTGCATTTATTATAATTATATTTTATACCGATTTCGTTTGATCGCTGCAATAAACGTTCAAGTCTCATATCGTGCTCTTCTCTCGTACGCCCCCAAACTATAATATCATCAATAAAGGAGTCGGTGTCGTCTAGATCTTCCAAATACTGTCTTATTTTCGCATGAAAAACTTCCGATGCACAGTTAATTCCAAACGGTAGACGTAGAAATTGGTACCGACCGTGCGATGGTGTTCCGAAGGTACAAAGGTCAGCACTCGCATCATCCAGTTCGATCATCCAGAACGATGACGTCGCATCTAAAACGCTGAAATATTTCGCGTCGCGCAACTTGACAGCTACCTCGGTTACCGTCGGTAAACTATAATGCGCCCGACGAATAGCACGGTTCAAAGGTCGCGGATCTAAGCACAATCGAATGTCGCCGTTCTTTTTAGCAACTACAACTATGGCGTTCACCCAGTCGGTCGGGTGGGTCACTTTTCTTATGACACCCATGTTTTCCAATCTGCATAACTCTGAATATAATTTATCGCGAAGCCCGAGAGGAATCTTACGCGGCGGACATATGACCGGTTCAATATTGTCATTTATAGAAATAGTATAACGGCCAGGCAATTTTCCTAAACCATTAAATAGTTCTGGGTATCTACTTTTGTATTTATCGTACACACACACCGCGTTCACTCTGTTAATAAGGTGCAAAGCGATGCAACCTTTTAATCCAAGAATATTTTGACAATTAAAATCAGCCACAACGAATGTTAAATCATACAGCTTACTCTCGTGTGACAATGTCAAATCACCAGCACCTATTAATAATAAAATACACCACAGGTAGGATAGGCGTGAGATAGGGGTACGGGTGGGATAGGGGTAGGAAAGGGATAGGGTACGGGGAGGGTACGGGTAGGATTGGGGTAGGGTATAGGTAAGGTAGGGGTAGGGTAGGGGTAGGGTTGGGGCAGTGGTAGGGTTGGGGTAGTGATAGGGTAGGGGTAGGGTAGGGGTAGGGTAGGTTAGGTTAGGTTAGGGGATAGTAGTAAAATTGACATCGAATTTTACGCAGACGAAGTCGCGGGCGTCCGCTAGTGTAATATATTAAAAAATAAGTATATTTTGAAATTTATAACAAATAAAGTTGTAAAGATATTTTCTTCTCTTTGAATTCTCACCAAACCACCAATTCTTTGGTACCATACTAATATATTGATAAGAATTTAACTTATTCGATCAGGGCTTTCAAATAATTAAAATTATCGAAATGATTTATCATTTAATGATATTCCAAAGAAACTATTAGATAAAAAAATTAATCATGGTCAGTTAGATCACGGTTAGTTCACTTAATAAACAAAATAATCTCATATAATAACTAGCTGACGCCACGCGGTTTCCCCCGCGTAAATCCCGTTCCTGTTAGATTACGGGGATCAAATATAGCCTATAGCCTTCCTCGATAAATTGGCTATCTAACACTGAAAGAATTTTTAAATCGTACAAGTAGTTCCTGACATCAACCAAACAAACAAACAAACTCTTCAGCTTTATAATATTAGTATAGACAAATCTAAACTCCCAGAGACATTTACATACTTGTTGAACAAAAACAACAATTTAAACTTGTGATTTTATACGCCTACCTATTAACAACCTATCACTCATTTTGTACGGAATAAATTTTACCAGATGGTAAGTGATCATGTAGTCTAAGATGGAAGCGGGAAAACTTGTTAGGAGGAGGATGAAAATCCTCTCCCCTTTCAGTTTCACGATATCGCAACGGAACGCTAAATCGCTTGGCGGTTCGTCTTTGTCGGTAGGGTAGTAACTAGCCACAGTTTTTTTTGATGCAACAAGCAGGTGACACTCTTAATCCCAAGTGGATAACCGTCGTCAAAAACAGAACAACATATCACAGGTACAGCAAAGCTGATAAGCCTGATGTGCCTGTACTAACGAACAATTCAGAGAGGTACACAGCAATGCTGGTTGGCTGCACTAATATGGTGCTATTAGCACTCTAGACGAGATCTGTGACAAATATCTGCTACCACTAAAAACAAGGCTCTAACTCTAGGTGCCAACAAGCGGACTTTGTGCACAAACATAATAAACACTTACTTATTCTACAAATATTATTTCCACAAAGTAAACGAATATTTATTAGGTAATAGCGGCGCCCCGCGGTTTCACCCGTATATCACATTCCTGTAGAAATATCGGGATATAAAAAAGCCTGTTTTGTACACCAAACTATAATATAGCCCTGTGCTAATGTATACATGTACTATTCACTCTTGCCTTGATTGACATTGAAATTATGACGAAAATTTGTCACGGAAGTAATGATTTTAACATTAACATTAACATGTTGGAATAAAACTACATTTTTTCTTTTTCATTAAGTACTGCGTATTAATAAATACTGACGTAATGCCTCAATATGATGGATCTTAAGGTGACCATATCACTTATAGAAATCACAACATATTTAGCCGACTAACACACCCCTTTTCCACTCAAGTCACTCTCCCCGCCTATCCCAAGTAACCCATAAAGAATTACAGAACAAGTAATGTGACACACAGAAGTCGACTGGCCGACGAGCGCCTTATGTTGCAAGTCGTTCCCGCCAACTGATCGCTACCCCTCTCTAAATCCCTATTCTTTACCAAAAATGTCGCGCCACCTAGCGTCGGCACGAACCAACACGAGATCGAGCGACGTCAAATCCATCCTAGAATACTATTTCCAACAATATACTTAAAATGGTTTACGAGTACCTACTAGAGTGCTTTGAAGCTAAATAGATACCTATCTCGGTATCCTTACTACATAAATAATATACATTATGCCTTTTCACAATAGGTATTTTATAATTTATTATTCTTAAATGGTAATTTCAACTCAGACTCTTATTTATCTCTCGTTTAATAATCAAGAAGTTTAATAATCTAGAAAAATCTAGCGACCTTCTTTTAAATATTTACCTACTTCTAGATAATATAAGAAATCACTCAGGCTGACCAACTACAACTATTACAAAATGTACAAAAAAAATATTACTCTGTATGTAGATCATATCATAGGCTTTTAATTTTAAACAGCCTCAAAAGCTCGACGGTACGAGCGGTCGGACTCATCACCGAGGGATGGTGGTTCGATCCCCGCCCCGTTGGTTTATTGTCGTACCCACTCCTAATAATACAGTCTTTTCCGACTAGTTGGAGGGAAATGGGAATATTGGTCATAAAGATATGGCAAAATGTATGTAAGGGTTATAGGAATTCCGTAGGATTAGCCCGCACTTACTTATGTTAAGCTGTTTTCATTATGAACAGACAATGCGGTAAAAATAGAAGTCCTTGATTATAGCTTTTCTTTTGTTTGCTAGGTATAACAAAAAAGCTTTGTAAAAACTTTACATGCGCAAAACTCTATTCATCTTATAATTCAATTAATTTAATTGAATTGCAAAAGCTGAATGTCATGCTTGCATTACTTAGAATTAAATATATGTATATGAAAATACATAATTATATTAAAGATGTTCACCGATTCGAGAATGGTTTGAAATGTTTTTGCATTACTGTTATCAAATTTTAAAGGATTCGTTTTGACTAAATCTAAAGTTTCTAACCCCCGGCTCCGGAAACAAAATAATCCTGGACTATTCCTACTGACAATATTTTTTTTCTCTTTCTTCCCTTCCTTCTAGTTCTGTAATATAATTTATTTATTTATTTATTTTTTTTTTTTTTTAAGAAAAATCAACAGCGTTACCAAGAATACAATTATACAATATTTCCTGTATGATACAGCCAATTACAGATTTTCCATAGTTATAACAATTTATAAAAAACACAATCTGAGAATACATTCAAGAAAAGGAAATAATAAAGAAAAAGAGAGAAAATAAAATCACATTAAAACGTATGTACGAGTGAACGTTGGTATAAGAAATTGTGTGTGTGTGTGTGTGATTGACTGTGGTGTGAGTGTTGTGTGTGTTTCGTGTGCGTGTGTGTGTGTGTGTGCGTGTGTGTGTGTGTGAAGACAGTGTGTGCTAAGTAATTAACTATTTAGTTTCCGCTAGATGTCGCTTAAAAGTCTTTTTTGAATACCGGAATATGTCAATTTGTGCGTATAGCTTATTGTAGCTATCTGTAACTCTGGTCATTACCGAGTTCTTAGTAAAGACTTTCCTTTTATGTGGCATTTGGAATAACGTCTTTCGGCGGAGTCGAGTAGGAGCTGCTATTAATTTAAGTTTTGATAACAGGTGAGGACTATCAATATGCCCATTTACTATATCATATAACAGTGACATATCAGCAATTTGCCTTCTCTGTCCTAAGGTTTGTAATTTATAATGGCCACAGTTGTCATCGTAATTTAGAGGAACAGTATGTGTACGAAAATTTAAGTGTTTAATAAATTTACGTTGAATTCTCTCTATATCTTCCCTTGGCTTTATATAATATGGTGACCATACACTACTACAGTATTCTAAATTGCTGCGGACATATGCAAAATAAATAGTTTTAAGTGTATTGATATTATGAAAAGGCTTGCAGGTTCTTAATACAAATCCCAGCATAGAGAAAGCTTTAGTGGTGATTACATCAATATGCTCATTGAAAGACATTTTGTCATCTAGTATAACTCCTAAGTCACGCGTTTTATCTACCTTAGAGATTGTCTTTCCATCGATACTGTAATTAAAATTCACTCTATTTTTATTTCTAGTGAAAGTTATATGCTGACATTTACCGATATTGATTTGTATTCTGTTATCTTTATAGTACTGGGAAAGTAGGTTTAGGTCTTGTTGCAACTTTAAACAATCGTTAACATTTTTAATCTCTAAATAAATTTTTGTGTCATCGGCGTACATTAAAAAATTTGAATTAAGAAAGCAACTATAAATGTCATATAAATATAAATTATAAAATAGTGGTCCCAAATGAGAACCCTGTGGAACACCAGACGGGATCTCACAGAAATCAGAACGACTGCCACCAACTACAACGGCCTGTGAGCGGTTAGACAAGTAAGATTTAATCCACCTCAGAAGGTCTCCGTGAATTCCCAAATATTCAAGTTTCTTGAGCAGGATTGTATGATCGACACGATCAAAAGCTTTCTCAAAATCTGTGTAGATCACGTCTACCTGCACGCCCTTATCCATAGAAACTAAAATGTCTTCTGTAAATGACGTTAAGTTTGTTAAAGTTGAACGACCTTTAATAAAACCATGTTGTTCTGTAGGGATCGTATTAATTAAAATAGGATATAATGTGTTATAGATAATTTTTTCTAGCAATTTACCAAATATATTCAAAATTGAAACTGGACGATAATTTTCAACCAGGCTTTTGGTACCCTTTTTATATATCGGCACAATATGAGCTTCTTTCCATTTAGTTGGAAAGTACCCTTCCTTTATTGATCTATTAAAAATTATTAACAAGGGTGAAATAAGAGACTTTCGCGCGGAGTTTATAAAATAAGGCGGTATTTTGTCACTCCCGGAGCTTTTAGAAGTGTCGAGCTTGATGATCAAACCGCTTATGTCATAAGCGTCAACGTGGAGGGACTGAGAGTGTGGAGTAGAAAGGTTAACTGGGGGAATGAGTTTTAAGAGAGGATACTCATTTAGTGGGTGAGAGAACACATTGTAGAAAAACTTATTAAACGCTTCGGCGTGGTCTTTACTGGTAATAGACTCAGCATTTTCATACTTTAATTTTCTAGGTAGATTTGTGGTATTACGCTTAGATTTAATGAAGGACCAGAATTGTTTTGCGTCCTTTTTTAAGCATTCTTCATTAAGTTTAATATATTTAGTGTAAAATTCTGATTCTACCGTCTTTTCTCTCTTCCTTAGTCGGGAAAATTCTAGGTAATCTAAAGGATCTTGGTATTTTTTCCAGCGTCTATGAATTTTAGACTTTTCCCGAATAATTTTTATAAGAGACTTATTATACCATTAGGGATATGTGTCATTTTTCTTCGTTATAGTTAAAGGTACGAACATAGAAATACATTTATATAGGTGTTCATAAAACCGATTGACTGCTTCATCCAAAGATCCTTCAGATAGGCATTCTTGCCACGGAATTGCCATCAGATAATTATTTATACTATCATAATTGGCTTTATGAAATTTAAATTTCACCCGAGGTTCGGATGGTAAAGTTCTAATAGTCAAAGAAGCTACGTTAATTAATAAAACCGGGTGAAAGTCGTCTTGCTTTAGTAAAGGATAACTTGAAACCGAGATCTCAACAGGAAAGTTCGCAAAAATAAGATCCAAAGTATTGCCGTTAAGATTTTTGAAAAGCGAGTGTTGATTTAGACCTTTAAAGTTCAGATACTGTACCAATTCCATGCCTATTTCTCGGAGATTTTGTGGAGCATTACTTGCAATGGAGGAACCTTCATTGGACCACTTTATGAAGGGCATATTAAAATCACCTAAAATCAAAAAAATTTGCGCGAGTATTTGTATTATAATAGATAGAGAGCAACGTTTTATTTTTTTTTTATAGAATATTTGCATTCTTTTTAAATATGACCAAAATTAGCATTTCCCTCCAACTAGTCGGAAAAGAGTGTTAAGAGTGGGTAAGCATGTCTTACCCACTCTTAACACTCTTTTTGTCAAGCGGGCAGGGATCGAGCTTGGAGACGAATCCGACACCTATACCGTTGAGCTATTGAGGCTTCTTTGCTAGTAAATTATGCTATGTTTTATCCCCGTATTCCCACGGGAACGGGAACTACACGGGTAAAACCGCGAGTCGTCTGCTAGTAGCCCATAAGACTTGAAACGTGTATCTCACGATCCAAAGTCGCTTAGCCTACCACTGGATCAACATGACAGTTACCCATAGGTTAGTAACTGAGTAGATATAGTAATTAGCAAGTTATCAACACGTGGGTTCAGTGGACAATGTCATTACCTACTTAGGACGTTGACACGACATTGCATTTGTTCAGCAGTTAATTGGCAAGGAGCGGAAGGTCGGCGAGCCGCCACCTTGCCTCGTGAAGGTGACCAACAGTCGACGTAGGCCTCCCTATGCGGAAACGTATCCGCTTGATTTCAATTCATTGAAACAATTTCATCACACATTGCATAATGAATCCGAAAATATTAGCAAGGGCATATAATAGCACATTTTACGTATCTAGCGAAGGACTACGTCTAATATAGCTACTTACTTTTATACACAGGCGTTAAGGTAGATTATTACTGATTACGTGTATATTATAAACAAAAAAACCTTGTCTGAGTTTGTTGTGGGCTCTTCTCGGACCAAAGCGCGTTTGGAACCCTCGTAACTTGAGTTTTAAGTTTACGACTATTATTGCCACCATTAGATTAAATTAAATTATGACATAATCTCGACCTTTCAAAAGTGCTTGTAAACTAAGCCTAATTGAAATAAATGAATTTTGACTTTTGACTTTTGACTATGATAGAGGAAAGTAGTCACCCTTCGTACGTACGTATGTACGATCATGCGAATAAGGGTTTGTAAGAATGTCACATTTACCTGCCTCGGATAACCGTCGATCTCAATCATTATATCATTAAAACCTAATCATAAAAAAGTTTAACATTATCATCCTAAGCTCGCCAACCCGTATTAGAGCAGCGTGGTGGGTCTGGGTTATCACCATCATCATCATCATCATCATCATCATCATCATCATAACATATCAAATAAATTAAAAAATAAACAAATAAGGCAATGGACGTCGACTGCAAGACATAGGCCGTTTGTATGGACTTCCAAACATCACGATCCCAAGCCACCTGCATCCAGCGATTTCCTGCGACTCGCTTGATGTCGTCAGTCCACCTGGAGGGGGGGTGGTCGACCAACACTGCGTTATATTCATATTTATATTTATTTATAATAGCGTTTTAAATACGAGTATAACCAACCCACGATAAGTTATATTTTGATCAAATAGAGTAACAATCCCAAAGTGTATTATTAACAGCACTATTATTAACGATGTAATTAAACAGATAACTGTAGGTAAGGTACGTATTTTGTTGCAAGGTATTACCTGTTAATGTTCGCTGATATCGTAATATTGCAATTAATACTCAACCTCCAATGTCACCGGTCAATTAACCCGGTAGCACTTTCATTAAAACCATATAAAAATAAATACTGTTGAAGTACATCTTACATCATAAACTAGCGGACGCCCGTGACTTCGTGATTTAATGGTAGGACATTATAGCTTAATACATAAGAACATCTTTGTATCTACAATGTAATGTTTCTTGAAAGAATACAATATAAAACTTAAGCTAACTTAGCCTAACTATACAAGTCATGCCCACGTGGAATGGTGGCAAGAATACTGGCTGCATTTCCGCGCTGGACAGCAAGGCTGATTCTTCGCGCAAAAAATTAACCAGCCCTTCTGTCACCAGTCGAGGCAACTAGCCGCGGTAAAATGATTTGGTAATTTTTTTTTGGCACTGCGACTCTATGGCCCAAGGGTCTCCACGGCAAAAGGTACAAATATATAACTCTCAGTCAGAGAGGCATACTAGAGCCACTTACCGGTTTCAGCTTTTTCTGCTGCGGCTCCCGGTCTTGATTCTGTCTCCCTGGTATGACACAGTGTAAATGTGTCAACGCATGTAGCGTCCCACATTAGGGCTCGCTCCATTTCCCAGGGAACCAGCGTCAATCCATCAGGTCTCTTGCCATCATCCTGACTTATTCCTGACGACTCAATTAGCGAAGAAATATTTATGGTGGCAAGAGCCTTTTTATTATATCATTAAGAGAGCCATGCCAAAATAGCCTACCGCCACTCCTAATAAATAAATGTTAAATCTTTCCAATCACTCTTGCAAATAAATGATTCTGATTCGTTCGCGAGGCAATCCTTGTTAACTTTCATTGTACGTGACCATTTTGTTAGTAAAGACAATTGACATATTAAGATAGATATTTGGAGTTTTTTTGGAGATATTAATAAGAGGAATATCGCACTAAGCATCATTTTGTTATATCTCGCAGGGCTAGATAGAGTTTTCGATGAAAGTTGCCTGGTAATTTGACTTTTACCGATAATTTATTATCTATCTATCCGCAAAATTTTTTAGTACATGGTTATTGAGTTATTCACGAACAGATATAAACGGCAGTGGACTTTGGTTTATAATATGTATAGAAGTATATCTTTAACACAAACAACTCATGCCAAATATTTATTTATTCCACTAACGACCTTTATATAGATAGATGAATATGTAAACCCTGACCCCGTACACTAAGCCCAGTTTCACTGTGGCACAAGTTTGAGTCATTTTAGAATTTCCCACTTTTATCATTCTTATGTAAAGTTTTGTTGCAAAAATGTCAAGTTTTGCTAAAATATTATTTATTAACATCATCATATCAGCCGATGGATGTCCACTGCAGGACAAAGACATTTTATAGGGACTTCCAAACATCACGATCCTGAGCCGCCTGCACCCAGCGAATCCCTGCGACTCGCTTGATGTCGTCAATCTACCTGGTGGGGGTCACAAAATTATTAGGTATTAGCGGACCCGGTCAAGCTTCGCTTTGACTTATGTGCACTTCTTCCCTATCCGTACTCTACACTACTCTACCCCTACCCTACCCCTAACCTATCCTGTATATTGTGTCACTCCCACAATAGAGGCGAGTCTAATATGTATAATATGTACCTACATCTACTCGTATTAACGAAATTCGCCATGTTTTCTGTAGTCAATGATACAGAATGAGACACCTATTCGAACACCTATTTGTAAGCAAAGAAGGTTGAAACAAAAAAATCCTTATTTAGTAGTCAACGAAGCTTTAACAAGTTTTGCTAAAGCTTAATGGAAGAAAAAAAAATATCAAAACAAATTAACAATTATTTAAAATGCGAGTATCTAAACATAACATTAGTCACTCGTAAAGTGAACATTTAATAACAATATATTATGTTAAATGGGTAATGGGAACTTGATATTAAAAGCAAAACATACATAAAAAGCTGTGTGTCCTGTGTATATATTCAAATTCAAAATTAATTAATTTATCATATTTATTAATTTTTATAGCTAGTTTTTTTTAATCACCATTTTAATCTGTGCTTTCATTTATTTAAAAAATATATTAAAATACCTAATTAATTAAAAATAATTATGTTTATGACGTGCTAATGTGACGATGTTATTGTTGTTTATAGCTTTTAGTGTTCGGTCCTACAAAAAAAAGCAAATTACTGACAAACTTCCGTTTTTTTGTGTTGTCAAGTTTTAATATTTTGGTAAACATTACTAGTCATTAGTATTAGAAAGTTAAATAAAAAATATTAAATGTCTTGGTAAAAATTCAATTCATTTCGGATTACGAGGTCCTAGCTTCGAGTCCTGGGCCGGGCTCTAAATTTATTGAACCTTTCTTTGTTTTTAGAAATTTTCAGAGCAAATACTCAGCCTTGATTTGGTTAATCGATATGGGCTAAGGCCTCTTAGAGTCTCTTGTGCAGACTTCCAAACATCACGATCCTGAGCCTGCATCCAGCGAATCCCTGCGACTCGCTTGAGGTCGCCACCTAATGGGGTTCGACCAACACTGCGGTTTCTAGTGCGCCATTCCAGCACCTTGGGACTTCAACGTCCATCGGCTCTGCCCCGCCCTTTGCTACTTGAACTTCGTGACTCGTTGAGCTACGTCGATGACTTTGGTTCTTCTGCGGATCTCATTTCTGATTCGATTACGCAGAGACTCCTAGCATAGCTCGTTTCATCGTCCCATGTGTGACTTATGAGGCCCATAGCTAGCGACCAAGTAGTCAAACAATATCACCCTGTTCCCTAATCCGCAGCATGTTAGGTCTAAGCTCTATATCCCATATAGGAGGAAGAATTTGACATTTTAACTTTTAAAATAATTTCTATCTCTTTTTATAGTACGTTAAACAGAGAAAGATAGAGACGAATTCAAGATTCGAGATTCGCTTGAAATCACAAACATATCGGGTACTTCTGTAGTTGGCTGTTGTAATAAGCTAGTAATGGTGATGAAAATTTACTCTTTTGTCGTCTGCTAGCTTCAAAATTTTTAAGCCTATTAAGAATATTTGAACATAATAGAGAGATCTAGAGATCATATCTAGAGATCTAGAGATATCTACGGAACCGAATTCATTTGTATTAATGGCACAGGCTTTGAATACTGTTTTACCATAAGTTTCATTATAATTTATCAAGTCTTTATGGTTTTCCTTACTTTTGATTCATAATAACACCTGACGGATCTTGATAATAATATTATGAATATTAGGGAGAACTTAGAACTGCTACGACGTAAAACGGTTGCTCACAAAAAAAAGACCTTCAAAAACGGGATTTTGTCGGCATAATTTGTTTTGCCATCATCGGAATGGGCCTATAGACTTCATATAAGATTAGAGGTCTTTTGAATATATTCGTTTCTTAGAACGACTTTTACCAAGAGTGTAATCTAAACCTCTCAAAATAAAACGGTAGGCACTTAATAAAAACTGAAACATGCTTTTTAAAATACCTTACAACTATTAAAATATTACATAATCGTAAAACCTGGTGCTGGAACGGCAGCCTTACACCAGCAAGCGTAGTGTTGGTCGACCTCCCATTAGTTGGACCGAGGAAATCAAGAGGGTTGCAGGGAGTCGCTGAATGCTGGGCGCTCGAGACCGTTTGGAAGTCTATGCAAGAGGCCTATGTCCAGCAGTGAACGTGCATGGGATGTAAATTATGCCTCCCTTACCTGAGATGCCACTACAAGACTCTGCAAGCATCTGTTTATAAGTTAACTTGGTTTAATTGAAAGGTTAATCCAAATATAATGTTGAAATTCCGAAAGAATACTATTAGGCAAAATTACCTGTAATTACTTTATGTATAAGAATGGCAGCTATATGATTTTGTATATGTCATTTAAATTTAAGACATTACTCATAATTTCAAAATCAATCAAATCAATGGTAGGTCTAATACATTATTCTTTCTAAGGCTACGTTGTATAAAATGTCATACTGTCGAATCCCAGTCATAATTCGTGACAATTAGGCAGCTACGTCGTAGAGAGGCAGCTACGGATTCCTGATGTTTTTTCATTTAACTCCTGTAGAATGTATTTCTAGTGAGATATTATTTTATATTGTTTCAAGTGTTATGAAAACATTGCATGACTTGTAATTAACTTTTTAATCATGTTTTTTGTAGTAATTGTCTTGATGACAGTGACAAACCATTAACTCGACGTTGATTTGTTGACACACCCAATAAGGTAAAGCCATAATATTAATAAATAATAAGTTTTTTTCCCCATAGACCATAGATTACAGTTAAATCACAATATTAATATAGTAAATAAGTAATTTTTCCCCAATAGATTGGCCATTAAATTAGTATGTTATATTATAATGCAAACACAAAGAAATACGGTTTAATAAGTCATCATATAAAATAATTACAGAATATAACATTATTATATTGTATGACATATAATATTAAACATATTTGATTATTAAATAGATGTTCACCAAGGTGAAAAAATCCTAATCCAGTATAGATTCGTAATGAGTTCAGGGTTTTTGTATAGGTAAATGAAGCAGAACGTCATTGATGATCATTCATCATCATCATTATCAACCAATATTCGACTCACTGCTGATCACGAGTTTCCTCTCAGAATGAGAGGGATTAGGCCAATAGTCCACCACGCTGGCCCAATGCGAATTGGCAGACTTCACTTACGCAGAAAATTCAGAAAATTCTCTAGTACGTATGTTTTCTAACGATGTTTTTCTTTCACCGCTTGAGACACGTAGTATTTAATTTCTTAAAATGCACACAACTGAAAAGCTAGAGGTGCATGCCCCGGACCGGATCCGAACTCACACCCTCCAGAATCGGAGGCAGAGGTCATATCCACTGGGCTATCACGGCTCTGATGATACCTATTATATTTTTAATATAAATGTATGGGAATGACAGATCTTGATCACGTTACCTGTCGATGGCAAATGTCATTCCCATACATTTTTCTAGTTTTCGAAACGCTTGCGATCGTAGAAAGAGACTCGTCGTGCTACTTGGCTACAGGGGCAGATTTTTTTACACCCCCATGTAAGGATAAGCAGAGAGTTTTTAATTTTAATTTTCAAATTAATGCCTCAACGTGGTTATAAGAAAAATGGGACTTTTATTTTTTTATTAGGTACGCCAGTGGCGAAGTATGGAATTTTGACGAAGGTAATCCGTCCCAAAGAAAAGGAAATTCATACCGCTTGATACAAACTCCGGTTTCTCATACATACATGTTATATTCATTACAATAGCGCACACGTTCTATGTGTATCTATGACCGATAGATTTTTAAAAGGTAACCCGGCGGGACTCGGCCTGTATGGACTCTTCGCCGCTGAGGTACGGAACCTTAAAAACTAAGTATGATCTCATTGTCAGCATAATCAGTTTCAATTTGTCGTGAATACCCGACTATGCGATAGTTTATAAGAAGTCGCTTCAGTCTACAACGTGACAGACCAGTTCACAGTACACATAAACACAAGTTTTGCATGCAGTTCAAACTACACGTGGACCTGTCAACGATCTGGTTGGAATCCGGTGCCGATCATGCATAATTAATGTATGCGTAATATCCATGCATCTACACCATAAAATAATTATACCATTGATGGTTAATTCCATCGTGTTGCTATTAATATGTGATAAGTATCTACGTCGCTCTGAAAAATTCTATTGACGTCAGTTTGCTATAATTAAAATACATATAACTTACTATACTCGTAATAAGACGTATGTCTATGAAAGTGGGAAAAAATATAAGTGCACCTTTGTGTACATACAGATACAGACTTATTAACTAAATATTTCCTGCGTAGATTGCTAGCTTAAGCGTAGCCTAAGTGCTTTATGTTTTGTGATGGCTAATCTCCAAATGACATTCTTCGCTATGACCAAACTTCGATCGGAAGTATACAAATTAGCAATCCATATTCGCGGTTTCAGTATTCGAAGCATATATGGATTAAATCTCCCGCGAACGTACGTAGATAGAAAAATAAATATGTTCGGAAAATTTTAGGTAAAATACAGTGGAATTAAGAATTTGTCCTCCAAAAATCAAAAAGGGCTTCTGATATGGAAATAGTATTTAAAACGCAATATTCGCCATACAGGAAAATAAATGAAAAAAATAAAATGACGAAATATCGTAAATTATCCTGTTTACTTCATTATCTAAATTATATTTTATTAGTACTATATTGTACAATAAATTTTGATGGAATAATTAAAGGGTTCAATTTATAAATCTGTCATAAATTCAATAATGAATAACCGATTAACAATCGTAAATCAATTATTATTATTATTTTAATTTAAAAAACCAGTTGAAGGTCTTTAGGTATTTGTTAGTTCTTAACCTCGACCTCCGATCAAATTGCTGATGGCAATCTTTAATTATTACCACCTATCTAATAAATAATAATCATTAGATGGTGGTCTTACTAATAATGGCCAGCGCGCATTGACGGACGGCACGGGAGTGTATTGAGTAGCTTTAACAAGTAGTGTCCTTTGCGATATCGTGAGGGTCTGCCACATTTTAATGTCAGTGCCAGGATTCTAAAAAAAAAAAATTATAATTGTGTGAATTGAAAAGTCGGCGGCAGTCATTAATTTACCCGTAATACTTTTATTTACTTTATTTTATTTTTATTTACATAAATTTTTGTTTTATTCACTTTAAAAACGACGATATCTTTATATCGGCATAGTAGATCTTCATAGTGTACAGCTAAACTACCATCTCGATTACATAAATTTTCAAACAAATAAAAACACTTTTTTACGTCAACAATTGGTTACTTTAGAAGTCACGATGCCACGCACTCACACATACACGAACTTATAACACTACACTTTTTTACGTCGGGCTTAAAAATACTGACGCATAGATAGGTAAATCCGCCATGCGTGGTAGGTAGGTAACCTACCATCCTCCAAAGTGATCTTCAATGTACCTAAAAAAACTGTGTTTGAATACTCCAAAGCAGACATGGAAATTCTTACATTCATTGAAATGTACAGTTACACCTATTACGATTCAATATGTGTTAATTATTCCCATGGGTTCTCATCCCCAGTTTGCGCAGGCCTTTACTTGCTTTAACAAACTCATTGTTCTTTTGGAAAATTACTAACTTGTATTACAAAGCATTTGATTTAAATAATTGCGGTTTACCCGGTCATGCGTCACTTGTAAATTAATGTTTAAGAAAATCTTCCCCTGATCATTATCTTCAGTCTTGACCACAGTATAATTTATTAACATACATTTACGTAGATATACCTTTTCACGGTTTTGTATGCAGAACTAGATAAGTATCTTATGTTGTGTTTAATAGGTAATTTTTATTACCTTTATTTATTTTTTTAACTCATTCGTATCCGGTATTGAATTGCTTTTGTGGAGACACGTCAAATATAGAATAAAATATAGCATAGCGTTATTTTTTTTTAATTCAACTGCAAGTTGACTGCGATCTCACCTGATGTTAAGTGACGATGCAGGCTAAGATAGAAGTTGGCTTACTTAGAAAAGGTCGAAGTTTATTCTACTCATACTTCTGACGCAGTGGCGTGCATAATGTTTCTAACTAGGCACTATATGTAAAAATTGGAAAATTCTTTGTTCAACTATTTAGTATGTGGTCCAACATAGGTTTTTATTGAGTGCTTAGTGCTTCTATGAAGTGCACGCCACTGCTCTGACGGTTTCTATGTATGTGTATGCACACATACACTAAATCGCTTGGCGGTACGTCTTTGCCGTTAGGGTGGTAACCCGTAACTAGCCACAGTCGATGCCTACCACTAAAACAAAGCACAACGTTAGATGATTGCAAAAACGAAAATACGATGAAAAACGATGTAGTGACTGATTACTTGAATGGTACACTGAGTTACATAATAACCTCCTAACCTGCTGGTCTATTCACTAATTTGGTCTTTATTAACAACTCATTAATATAAACATCAAATCTGCTGACAAATGTCATCTACCTACTGTAGGATATCCACGAAGGGTTGTCAGTAGGCATTTGTTATATAAAATCTCAATTTTGCATATTTCAACAAACATACGTCAAAGTTAGTGAATTGGCCTGCTGAGCTAATTTGGAAATCCTAAACTGACAACTGGGAATCGTACCCAGGACCTCTCTGGACCACAGCACTACCAACTGCGCCATCTAAAATCCTGTCCCTGTAGCCAACTGGAACGACGATTCACTTTCTACGATCGCTAACGCTTCGAAAACTAGAAAAATGTATGGGAATGACAGATCTTGATCACGTGACCTGTCGATAGCAAATGTCATTCCCATACATTTTCTTAGTTTTCAAAGCGTTTGCGATCGTAGAAAGAGAATGGACGTGCCACTTAGCTACAGGGGCTGTTTATCCGGTTGTCTGTATGTTTGTCCTACTGTCATCTACACAAACTCTCGGATTTTCATGTTCAAGTAAGTTTAATTCGAAACAATATAACTTTCATTGATATAAAACCTAGTTATTTGGAAAAACCGAGTTCCACCGTTGATGTAATGTATAAAGAGAATACTTTACGGTAAGCATGTTTGTTTACAAAGTTTATTTGATTTATGTTTGCGTGTGTCACATAGTACTGTTGTTGTTTATATTCATCATCATCATTATCAACCCATATTCGGCTCACTGCTGAGCTCGAGTCTCCTCTCAGAACGAGAGGGGTTTGGCCAATAGTCCACCACGCTGGCCCATTGCGTATTGGCAGACTTAACACACGCAGAGAATTAAGAAAATTCTCTGATATGCAGGTTTCCTCACGATGTTTTCCTTCACCGATTGAGACAGCATGGGGGTGCCCATGACAGGTGCATGCCCCGGACCGGATTCGAACCCACACCCTCCGGAATCGGTGGCAGAGGTCATATCCACTGGGCTATCACGGCGGTTGTTTATATTGGTGTGGTTAATTGTAATAATTGTAAAATATAGAAAAAAACGATAATCTAATCTAATTTAATTAAAAGTATGTAAGCTGTCAAGAAGTTTACTAATGTGGTAAAAAATATTTATTGCGTCCTTACCCATAGAACAAAGCGACAAACTAGAATCGTCGTTTATGTATGTAAACTTGTTTCCTTATTTTAATATCAAAGTCCATACTGACGTTATTCAAAGAATACTTAGGAAGTTTGTCACAGCAATCGTAAAAAAAAACAAAGAATTAACTCAATAACTCAATATTATTTGTTTTGTTTATAAAATATTAATATTATATTTTGTATTTTATTAACATTGTAAAAAAAAACAGAAGAAATAAATAAATGAAAAAAAAACCCATAGGATAAATAGCAACGTGTAAATATTTTAAAACAGGTAAGTAAGAGCTTAATTAAAGCTCTTGACGTCATTCAAAGCTTTTTCCGCAACAAAATTCAAGTATCTCATTTAACTTTACTTTCAAATATTCATATATTTCCCAGGGTCAATCATTTGGTTTTTACGTACGAGTATTTTGCGGGAGTGAGTGGAGAAAACTGAAATGTGCAGTAAGCCCAAACTCATCGTAAAACAATGCGGAAACAGGATTTCCAAAGAAGCAAGTAGTCAAAGGCATAAATTATTATTTGTCCTATTACGACCGTGTGTGTTACGACTGTATATAATTAAAAGTAAATTGACAGATCTCCCTCATTGTCTCTAAACTATGCTTACAAAGTATTAAATGAAGTTAATTGAACGTAGTGGGTAAAACACTAAGGACTGGAAAATTACCCCTTTATTGCACACACTTTAGGAAATTTTATAAAGTTTTTACCCAAGTTTTTATTGAACGATCATCATCAAATGATTGTTACTTTGATTTTTTATTGCCCACATTCTGCAAAAGCAATTTGATTAATCACTTCGAACGTAGTGATGACGTAGCTCACTACCCGCACTTAGTGAAGATCCGTTAGGTACGTAATTATCACAATTTCCGGTTTGATTAAGATAGATAATGCATTAGTAGCATGCACTTTAGAGACGCAAAAATACACTGCAGGCTCTCAAAACTGTATTGAAGTAGGAATTTTCAATATCGTATTTGTGTATAATGCCTAAAGTGTTTTTCAGATAGCATAGGTACGGTGACAGTACAAATTTTGAATTTAGAAAATAATTTAAATTTTTGGTAAGTATTAAAAAAAATAAAATGCTTGGTATTTAAAAATCAATATCTGTGGGAAGATTGCTCGTGGTTTTTGTTACATTGGCGATGATTTGCTTTATCTTAAATAACAAGCTAACTTTTTTTCTGTTTTTTATTTGCTACTCGTATATCAACTATGTGAAACATAATGATGCTTTTATAAATGGTTAATCCTTATCTCTTCATATATATGTATGTAATTGATTATTGTCCATGCTGCTAATGCTAATACAAGTTGAAATTAAAAATTTTGAATAAACGCCTAAAGGTCATGAAATTAACTTGAATAACGACTTTTATGATAAAAAAAGGAAAATTATTAACTTACTTACTTCAAATGATAAAACCGCATCAATCAGTCCACGATTACAGACAGATATACACACAAACTTACATCGACGTCAAACTTAAAACACCCTTCTTTTTGCATCGGGGGATAAAAATGGTAAGCGAGCCCTATGTTTACGTCGAACATTGTGTATGTTCAGACGTAAAACGTATTACCTAATTACATTGAAAATCTTCACAATATCTTTGTGGAGATTTTTATCTTTCTTAGATACCCATAACAAATGGAAAATAACTCAAATTATATGTATTATTGTTATTTGCTCGTATTTACATATCGAACGGAATATTTTGAATTGCACGTCCTGCGAGTAGGTATTACGTTGGTATTACGTATAAAGAACTACCTTTGAGCGTCACATAGATAAATAAAACATTTTTAACGTCCAAAAAGTTGACAACTGTTTATCATTTAATGTGCTATTAAGTATTTAATTGGTAATACAATAATATCCGTGAATATACTTAAAATGAATATATGCGTTTAACTTATACATTATACATAAACGGTTTTTTTTATATTCCATATATTTGCAAATTAAACCGGGTGTTAAGACTCATTTGACGTCTTTTAAACCAGTTTCTAAACGTAATTTCAGTTTCTTCTAGATTTTTTATAACATAACTCATTTGTTTACACTAGTAAACTATTAACTAGAAACTTAGGTATCTACTCAACATTATAGCTTACGTTGGAAAATATTAAGATGCTGATAGACTTGAGCATTCACTTGTAATGAGCATTCATGCGAACGTTACATTACAGAAAAATACGAGAACTAGGTACTTGTTTTTCTCTTTTCAGTTCATTACGTTTAGGTAAGCAGTCGGGTTTTTTTTTGTTTTTATAACAATAATTATTTTTCTTTTTGACGTGACAACGTCTTATAATTCGATGGAGAGCAAACTCGAAGAAAGATGACGTCATACGTCGTTCCCTCGCTCTACGGCTGCCAACTTTTTATATAGGAAATAAAGTTCTTAATATTCTGGTCTATGAAGATTATCAAACATAGTATTTTAGAAAAACGAACATTTTCTTTTGAAAAATGCAACCATTCCATCAGTATTTTCTTATGACGTTGTCACTTTCAACTATCAGTAAACCGACTTTACAGACAGCCGATTTTTTTTAACATAACCAATGAGTAATAAATGCAGCACACGCGACCGTCAAGTCTGACATCTTCATGAAGAATATCTTTGACGACCATCGAATAGAGCGTTCGCTAGAATTCTCAAGATGTTCGTAGCAACATTAGGCTCGCTAGGCTCGTCGTTCATTGTTCAATTCGACAAATATAAAAATGGCGAACGCTCGATGTTCTGTTACAAGTAAATAAATCAAGTCTATCAGCACCTTTACACTCGTAACTCTCAATAATATACGCTAACAGAACTTTGGAAAATTAGATAAAAAAAAATAGATAATAACTTGCAACACACCATGATTTGAGTGACCACTGTTTACTATTATATAGTCCGTTTGTTGTTGATCTTGCAAAAAAATGTATAAGTGCAAAAAAGATTCAAAATTTGATTAGAGGTTGCGATTTACATAGTAATTTACGTCGGTATAAGATATTATAACAAATATTTGGACACCTTTTAACAGATGACTGCAGACACTTAACCATATCCGCTTTCCATCGTTGTAAATACTACTACACTGTCCATTCCGTCATTATTTTTTCTCTAGAAATAAACGGAGCTAGAGTTTGGCTTATTAAGTAGAGATTAAAATCGCTCGCCAAATTTTTAAAAATCGGAATAAATTCTCGAAATTATAGTGCAAACATTGGAATAACTGAGAGTAATACTTATAGGTATACAAACAAAAAATAATTTAAACAAATTATGAACACGCATGTTTTTTTAATTTGCTTAAATGATTTTTGAAATTTGGCGGGTGATTTCAGTCTTTACTTTCATTAGCCAAACTCTAGACGTTAATAGATAAACGAAGTAATCACTCAATATTTTTTCATGTACGATCACACTCCATTTTACCGAATTGTCTAATAATATCGATGATTTTATTTCTAATTAGTTTAAGTGACACTTCGATTTTGGTTCCATTTTTGATTGTCAATAGTAGTAAAAAAAACTATCTTCAAGGACGTATTTCAGTTATTTCGATTTTAACACAAAATTACTCAACCGATTTGACATGAAAATGAAATGAGACCAATCAGGAGATCGATTCTTTTTCTTTATACTCGTTGATGTAATATTGGCCTATAACAAGTTATAATACAATTTACAAACTATATTTATTTAACTTTATTTTAAAATAAAATATCAATAACTACGACGTTGCCATGGGAACGAGCGATGTCCCATCGCTGTAACTATACAGAATGCAGGGGCTGAAAGTATATTCTTTTAAACAAAAAAAGACTTTTCCAAATTGGTTAGTAAATGACGAAGTTATGAGGTAACATTAAAAAAAAAATATTTACAAAAACAACACACACGGTTGATTAAGTAATAGATATTTTCATTAATCAGTTCAACATAAAGAGTATAATATAATAGAGGGAAAGAAAGGGTAGAAAACTGTCCGAAATTATAGCAACCACACAAGGTTTAACTTGACGTGAGGCGTGCCTCGTAGCGCCGCACGTCAAGCCGTCGTCGGTCCCGATTTATCCGAATTAATAGGTACATATTTTGATAGTAATCGGTACGGAGTCGAACTATAACCCTTAACTTGCCTGTATTAGATCAGAGTGGCTGTAGACGCGCCTGAGCTATAGAAAACTAGCGGACGCCCGCGACCTGTCCGCTCTTAGATCCCCTTAAATCGTAAAATCCGTTCCTGGATAGAAGCAGCCGTTACTCTGCGGAAGTTTATCATGATTATATAATGATTTATTTATTTTACTATCATCCCGAAACGTACGTAGGAGATCTCCTGAAAATACTCCGGTTTCGGGGTAAAACGTGCGTAGTGAATATTTAGTCGGACCTGGGTGACGTTGTCGCATGGGTTCGTCGGCTTTTCACGGATGATAGCAAAATAAATAAATCATTATAAAATCCGTTCTCGTTCCGTTCGGGCGTCTACCGGCTATAAAGTACCTTCATGCCAATTTTCAACTTATTACGTGAAGTGGTTTTCGAGATTTCAAAATGAGTGATCTTTCGATTTATATATTTAGATGAGGAGGTCTGTACCCCGGACTTGGCAATTAAAAATAGCCTGATGACGGTGTCTAAAAGAAGTGTAAACGAACCTCAAGTCAATGACGTTAAAACGCTAAAAAATGCCGTCTATACCAATCAGATCTATAACCATTAATCTTTAATAACATGAAAAACCGGGTAAATGCGAGTCGGACTTATCCACCGAGGACTCCGTACAAATCATACTTCGACATACATCATAAATAAAAAAAAAAAAAAAATCTGTTTAAGCACCAATGAAGCCTCCGAAAATTTGAACCGTCGTTCAAATTATAAATGTATGGTTTTAGATTTTTCCCTACAGGTACACTGTAATATTTAAGACGATATTACATGCCAAACTTCATATTTCTAGGTTAACGGAAACCCTGAGTTTTGAGGGTCTTGACAGATAACAAAGACGGACAACAAAGTGATACTATAATGGTTTCGTTTTTTCCTTTTGAGGCTCAGAACCCTAAAAATACCAAAAGCTTTACACACTTTTGTATTAACATTATTAATAAACAGGGGTTTTCCAACTTGCGTCACATGTTTAAATGTATATTATGGTTATTTATAGCACAGCAGTTCATAAATTTGAAGGTCACAAAATTTCATTAGCCTTACAAATTGTTTAATGATACCTTAATACGCGCTCTTAAAATATTATTCACTACGCCCGCGACTTCGTTTGCGTGAAATTAAGTTTTTACAGATTGGATCGCGGAAACCAAGGAATAAAATTTAGCCTATAAGTTGCTAAAAAATCTCCTCTATGTTTAATTTTAAAAAGTGTGTTCGTAATTTATTATACAAAACTATAAAACATAAGAAAGTACAGTTATTTTGCGGTTTTAGACATTTAAATTTTATTTATATCTATCATAGATGTTTTGATCATATTGATGTATTAATTCTATTATAAAAACCGCAAGTAGATACTATAATTGAGCAAAACATATACAACTAGTAAGTTGTATAATAAATATAATTATCGAGATGATAAAAATGTGGTCACGGATAACTAAATTAACAACAACGTAGGTCTAGTCTATAAATAAAAGACCTCTATAAAAACTGCATGTTGTTTATACGAGAAGTTACCTTAATAAAGAAAAATATCTAAATGTATTTTTTTCATTAATAACAACCATCAAGAAACAAACCAACAACATATATATATTACTATCCCGTTCCCGTAGGAATAAGGTTATAATATTTTAAAGCTGAAGAGTTTGATTGAACGCGCTTATCTCAGGAACTATTGGTCCGATTCGAAAAATACTTTCAGTGTTATATAGCCCGATTTATGGAGGAAGGCTATAGGCTATATATCATCCCCGTATTTATACGAGAACGGGAACCACGCGGGTGAAACTAGCATTAGTATAGATGTACTCGTAATCTAATATTGGTTATTTAGTATGTGATGTTATTGCAACTGTTAAAAAAATCATACCAACGTACTAAATTAACAGTTAATGAAGTAGGTGTGATTTTTTTTTATGTAAAACGCCATTTTGTCTTTAATGGTAAGGGGGGATGGTAATAGGTGGTGAAACTTACAGGTCTGTTTTTTAAGGCTTTAGGCAGGCGAAGTAAGTCGTCTAGCTAGCAGTTTATAAAAAAATATTTTAGAAAATTATACTCCGATAGTTTGGGATGACTACATCTTTCTACATACTCTTGCAAAATGTGATTAAATATTAACCCGATCGGTCATTGGCCAGTTACGTATAAGTTATAGATGGTAAGTCTTGTTTCAGACTAACCGAAGGTCAATGGCATACGGTTTGAACTTTATAATTTCGTAAGTGTAAAAGATCCAGGGTCGATGATTTATCAACCGATACATTCTCTTTTATATTTTAATCAGGCAATACGCGCGGTTTCCCCGAGTGTTTCCCCTTCTCGTATTCCCATACGGGGATAAATTAGAGCGTATGTTATTCGCTGATAACGTAGCTTTCCATTGGCGAAATAGATTTCCATTGGCGAAATAAATTGGTCCAGAGTTTTTTTAATCACAATAACAACAAACAAATTAACAAAAAATCAAATCTTTCCTTTTCGCAGATTTCAGACATACAGAGTATTATGAAAATTCTCAGGTATGCAGGTTTCCTCACGATGTTTTTCCTTCACCGTTGGCGTTGAGTCGTTGGAGGTGCATGCCCCGGATTCAAACCTACGTCCTCCGCATCGAAGAGATAGGACCACTGGACTATCACGGCTCTAAGTATATACTCGTATATTATCTAATGTAAAAATTTCAACTTTAACAAATAATTAAATCTTAAATAAAGGTAAACTTCTTACAAGCTATTAGCATTGTAGACATAAAACACAACCTAGAGTGCTAAAATCCTGAAAACCGTCTGGGTCAAAATGGTCTATTAGTCGTAACCCGCTAAACACCATCCAAGGTCGGAGTGGTACCTACAGTAACACGTGGTGTTACTACATAATATGTATCTGCTTATACAATATACACATTCATGAAGTGCTTTTAATTATACGGGGTGCTGGGGAGTATTTCCCATAACTCTAGGGTTATATTCTTTAAGGTAAATTAATTAATTTATTTTTTATTTTTTTATTTCTGTACAAGTTAGCCCTTGACTACAATCTCACCTGATGGTAAGTGATGATGCAGTCTAAGATGGCTAACTTGTTAGGAGGAGGATGAAAATCCACACTCCTTTCGGTTTCTACACGACAAATAACGCTAAATCGCTTGGCGGTACGTCTTTGTCGGTAGGGTGGTAACTAGCCACGGCCGAAGCCTCCCACCAGCCAGACCTGGACAAATTAAGAAAACCTCAATCAGCCCAGCCGGGGATCGAACCCAGGACCTCCGTCTTGTAAGTCCACTGTGCATACCACTGCGCCACGGAGGCCGTCAATGTATAATCAGTACATTTAATATTTATTAAAATTATACAAGTATCATTTTATACTACATTCCTACACTTCTTCCCTATCCCTACCATACACTTCCCTACTCCTACCCGGTACCCCTACGTTTTCCCTAATCTACCCCTATCCTACAGGGGTAGATTAGGGAAAACGGGGGGTTTAATTCAATAATTTATTATAATATATGATAATAACTGATGATTTGAAGGAGCAAACAATGTAAAAACTATCACCTGCAACAACGCATTAGCAACATTTCTCTGCGCATGGTAGAAAGACTTCCTACTATGCGATGCTCTGCATAGTGATAGTTGTTAAGTTGGTATAGTTTAACATACGAGTACCTACCCTTCAGACAAGAACCTTTTCCATTTTGTACAATTTGTACCTATAGTGCATACCCTAGTTAAAAACCTTGTGCACGTCACTGTATTTTTGTTAATTGTTTATGTGTTGCCATTACTTAAAAAATAAAGACCTTTCCTTACATTCTTTATTTCGTTCTAGTTGGCAACAGAATTAAACATAATTACTTCTTTCACAAAAAGTTCTACTACTTCTAAAAGTTCTATCAGGCTCGGTTCAGGCCTAGTGTGTAGACAAGCTTTTCATCGCTCACAACGAAGTCAGAAAGCGGGTTTCTGTTCATCAATAATAATTAATTATTATTGCTCATGATCTTGCTAAATTAAATCTCTGATCTATCACTTACCTACCTATAAGAATTTTTGTAGAAAGGACAACCCGTTTTTAATTTATTTAACTTAAAACAAGTTTAAATTTTTTATACCTACAACACATGTTACCAGCTAACGTTATCTACTTGAGAATTAAACACTATGTCACATAATTTGCATTTTTATCTGTATATAAATGTGGTCCTGACCGAATTTCGGTCGTGGCGGCCAATTTCGTCTTAGATCACCTAACTACGCAGAAGATATGTTAAGTAAGGCCAAACAAACACACTACCAGTAGTTACGAGTACTCATAACTAGGGAACACGCTCTCCAGTCTCCATCACTGAATCTGCCTTCCGAACCGGTGGTAGAGCTTTTAGAAATACTCAATCTTAACGTGCTTGTAAACTAAGCCTACTTGAAATAAATGACTTTTGATTTTGAGTTTTGATTCTGAATTTTATTCTGCGTTCAGTGAGAGGAATAAAATTATCGTTTATTAGTTAGTTCTATAAAGATGCTTGGAGGCCGTTGGATCATCTTCCACCTTCACACAGGAAGTAAAACTATAAGAAATGTTAACAGTAATTGTTATCAATTGTAAATTATAATACTGTATGACTTTTTCAAAAGAGCAACTGTTGACTTTCTTGCCGGTATCTTCTCAGCAGAACCTGCCTTCCGAACCGGTGGTAGAATTTACAAATAGTCAACTGACGTGTCAAAAGTGCTTGTAAACTGAGCCTACTTGAAATAAATGATTTTTGATTTTGATTTGATTTATTTTTCCTGTAATTCTAATGATTATTCGAAGGTTTTACATTTCTCTTCTAGACTCTCATACTTGTATTAGGTAGAGAGCCTACGACGGTAGATGCGTTTTAGTAGAGGAGCCGAAGAGGAGATTTTTGGATTTACTTGAGCTTGAGCGCTTGGTGAGTAGGTGCGCTTACCTTATCGGCCCATAGGCGTCCACTGCTGGACATAGGCCTCTTGCATGGACCTCCAAGCACAACGATCTCGAGCCGCCAGCATCCAGCAGCTCCCTGCAACCCGCTTGATATCCTCGGTCCACCTAGAGAGGGATCGCACTGCACTTTCCGGTGCGGGGTCGCCATTCCAGCACCTTGGGACCCCAACGTCCATCGACTCTTCGAACTATGTGGCCCGCCCATTGCCACTTCAGCTTCGCGACTCGCTGCAACAAAAAATAAAACCAACTTCATAAATACTCAACCAGGAAATAGTATATAATTTATTTATCTTGTCCCTATCATCGGTTCTACAAAATCTAATAAGTCTGTCTGACGATCGAGTAATCACACATGCTAACCATGGTGCTAATAAATAGTACACACAATAATGGCACTTGATTTAAATACATCATCACAAAATTTGTTATAACCAGATCTTCGGCATTTTATAAAAGCTGGAAGTTTGTCAGACCTTGTCAAAACTTAAGTAACTCTAGGCCTACCGGCAAAGACGTACCGCCAAGTGATTCAGCGTTCCAGCACTATGTCGTGTAGAAACCGAAAGGGGTGTGGATTTTCATTGCCGGTCAAGGACTAATTTGTAAAGAATAAAAAAAAAGTACGAACATAGGTATTGTCATGTCAGAACATAGGTAAGAATATGTAGTACGCTAGGTATATCGAGTATTGTTTGTATCATTGTACATTTGGGATACACCAGGTTTCAAGGTCGGTCATTATCTCCGTGGTAACTCTTGCAAGTATCTTGTTTCATATTGTTACTGTTTTTCGTAGAGTTGCTATAAAAAAAGGATCTGATTACAGGGGACATGGTTTCTTATATTGTTCTGAAAAATAAATTACAACTAAGAAACCTGCTGAGTGCTGACTCCTAAAGCCGCCGTGGTGCAAAATCTAATACTGCCTAACGTAGATACTAATCTGTAGTAGGAGCAATATAGTTATAAAAATGTAGTCAAATTGAGAACTATTTTTCGAAGTCGGTTAAAAATATTCATCTTTTATAAAATTTGGAAGGTCTAGCATCACAGGCTCAATAATAATAATACGATGAAAAATCTCACAATATATCTGAATGCCAATGTCAACTAAGTCCCTCACTTGACGTCATCGGTAAAATTGATGGATGGCAATCCGACGTTGGTAACATTCGACAACAGGTTTTTTTTTAATTCGAATAATATGTTAAAAGGGACTATAACGGATGCTTAATAAATTTTGAAGTAGAGTTCTTTAACCTGAATTGTCAGCATGATCCGGTGGGATTAGTTTTTTTTTAATTTTGAACTTCACGGACAACTCTTAATTTAAGTTGCCGAATTGCGATTTATGTTCAAAAAATACACGCAAGTTATCTTAACTTTTGGTATATGAAACTTAAAAAGTTAAGAGGTACCCATCTCTTACAGGGATAAGAATGTAATGTGATAATTAAAAAAAAACAACGCTCAAGCTGATTTTCAATTTCCGTACATAATTATGGAAAGGGAACCTTTATGGAGTAACTTTATTGTTTTTTTTGTTTTAAATCATTTATTATTTCGAAAGTCAAGTTACTACCAAATACTTACTGCCTACTAAATGGTCAATGAACTCTTTGTAGTAAAACATTCAAGTTTCTAGTTAAAAGTAAACAACTGTACAACCTTGCACAGTTTATTTTCACAATAAAAGTCCCATTCACTGACTGATCATCAAAACCTTCAGGTACATATACTTCCCGGTGTCCTAGAGTCTAGAAAGGCACCATGGCAAATCTTTCTGCACTGATGCATAGAAAAATAAGGAAATCAGTGTTTAAAATTTCCATTAAATTTATTACTTGAACACATGTTCAAGTTTACAGATAAAATGTAATCGATGAGTGTATAATATAATTTTCTTGTAGATATTTTTTACGTTAGATAGGTTTAATTATCAACCTATATTCAACTCACTGCTGAGCACAGGTCTCCTCACAGAATTAGAAGAGTTAGGCATTAGTCCATCATGCTGGCCAAAGGCGGATTGGCAGACTTCACACACGTAGAGAATTAAGAAAGTTCTCAGGTATGCAGGTTTCTTCACAATGTTTTTCCTTCACCGTTAGTGACACGTGATATTTAATTTCTTATAAAGGTTTAAAGGTTTGCGTATGCTTTATAACTACAATTATTTCTGAAGTAAAGCTGTAATAAGGTCTAAAATAGAGCACGCTTTCTGGGACCTCCCTTTTACTTTAAAGGTGTTCAAATGGTATAGGTAGCAAGAAACAAAGACGCCCAAAGGGCATTCCATTCTTTTGCTGTAAATGAATTTAATTAGAAAACTTTATTAGATGAAAACCTTTTTAAATTAATTTAATTAGAAATGTAGTAGAAAAACTTTTTGTGTGAGTATCCTGGATATCCACGACGTAATGCCTCCGTACACGGCGTTTTGCTGTTCTTAGATGAAGAGGGGAAGGAGGATTAAGATGGTCGAGTTCCTCTACACACTGTACAAAGTATGGTTGTATCCGATAACATACCAACAGACAAGGAACATCGTGGCGATGCTGCAAGGTTTGCAATATAGTCTACGTCGTAAATTTTTAGACGATTATGTTTTATAGCCTGACCAAAAATATAAAAAGGGGTACTATATATACTATATAGGGTTTTATTTTCTTTTCTGCAATAAAACGACGTTTTTTTTCTGGTACTTCTAAGATACAGAATGCACTCCTCGTGCATTTCTTATCCAATTCTGAGCATTATATATTTTTTATTATGGACCAGAAAATAAATTAAAAATACAATATTGAAAAATCGATGTTGATGAAACATTTAATGGATAAGTAATTCAAACCCCTTCAGTAGATACCTTTGCAAACTCTAAATAATCTAGGTTTGCACAAACAAACAAATTTGCACTTAAAATAATTTAATTTAATGAATTACAAAGTTTTCTTTGTTTGATTGACTCCAATAACTTTGCTTTTTAAAACTAACATTTACTTATTATATTTATTAATTAAGTGAAACCATTTTCTTGGTTGTTGTTTATTCACCAATTGTTTTGGATATTGTGGTGTGAGAAGGAAATTCGATAAAATATTTAATTATTTAGTAAGCAAGTAATTTCAGGAAGTAGGGTGTTACAATTACGCTAAAATATGTAATTGTACGAGTACCAAGTGTTATTGCGTTAACTACTTATTTTCGAAAGGAGGAATTACAGAATTGGCCCTTCAAAGTACGCACGTTAGTACTTTTGACATTATTGTTTACCTACTTAGATTTTACTAAGAGCGCCGCGCGGTTTTAGCCGCGTGGTTCCCGTCCCCGTAGGAATACGGGGATAATCTATAACCTGGCCTTCCTCGATAAATGGGCTATCTAACACTGAAAGAATTTTTCAAGTCGGACCAGTAGTTCCTGAGACTAGCGCGTTCAAGCAAACAAACTCTTCAGCTTTATAATATTAGTATAGATATATTCATGGAATATCGGGAAATACTTAAATTTTCATTGTGATGAATTTATCATTATCATCAACCTGTATTGGAGCAGTGTGTGGCAGAGGCGTAGTGATATAGAAACTGAAAAAATGTAATTAAAACAACTTTTTATTTACATTGCAGTTGCGAAACAGGTGAATGAGCTTAACTAACGCTATAATTTTTGGAAATATCGTATAGAAACAAGAATACAGAATTGTTAATAATGGATAAATACAGTATACATACAGTAAGTACCTAGTGTAATATATCTTTATAATATATTTCTTGTTTATGTACTTGCTTGTTATTTCTGGTGACGTTGTAATGACGAAAATTAAAGAAAGTTTGAGGTAAATATTTTGATAGAATCAAATGAATAATTAAGTTCTGATTTAAAAGGCAAACTAAATTTATTTATGAATTCCTAGCAAATAAATCACCATACAATGTGCTATTTTTTTTACTAAATAAAAACGAATGCGATTGCAAAAAATCTATACTTATACTTACGTATAAGAAATCTGAATTAAACATATTATTTTACTTTTATTTTATTTATAGTTAAATTGTAACAACAGGTTCTGTACATTGATGATACTGAAACCAAAAATATTATTTTTCAATTATTGTCTGTCTGTCTTTTTATAGGCCGCGCATAACTCCAAAACTACTGAATGAATTCAAATGGAACTTGACATATTTTGAGTTTATATCTACTATGAAATAACCCAAAGATATTTTTTGATGTTAAAAGTTTGTATAGTAAGTACCTACCCCATTTTGAAAATAACATTTATAAAAATTTTACTATTTAAATATAAAATACACAAAATTAAAATAGTTGCCGTAACTTTCAGCCATTATAGTGTGCCGCCAATCACAGCATTGCTGATCGGCGGCAGAAGTAATCTTGGTGGTAAGTGAAATGTACAACGATTTTTTTATCGTTGGAAATAGGCTAAATAATAAATTAAAAACTATACCAATTTTCACGCGGAGGAAGTTACGGACGTCCGCTAGTACTTACTAGAACCATCTTCCATGGAAAAAGTTCTATGAAAATTCATTTATTAAGATTGTCAACGTCCATCGGCTAATGATGCTGAAAAATATATTATTTAAGATCCTCTCATTAAGAGCTTCCATACGATGCAGTTTGTAAAAGGATTTTTTTTTTCAACTTTCCATCTTACCCCTATAAGTGAGATTTCGTTTATTCACCTTTGCGTTTGGCTCACACGAATTTATTTTTTAACTTCATAGGTCCAGTAGATTCGGAGAAAATTGACGAACATTCAGATGTGCACAAGTGATCTTATTTAGGGTTCCGTTTTTATACCTACGTACCGTACATGCGTAACCCTAATAAGTATAGATAGTGATATAATCTTATATTAACAGCGAATATACGAAGGGACGGAGACTGACGTACATGGCAATTCTAAATCCTTCTTATTTTACATACAGAACCCTAAAAAGGTCTCATTGTGACGCATGTAACCACTATTTTTGTTACTTTAATTTGAATATTTTAAAATGCAGTAAAACAAATGTACAAAATCAGACTTCCCACCAAAGCAAGTTTCAAAAACAATAGGGGTCAAATGAAGTTATTACTAGCAGGAAAATTATAAGAACAATGATAATTTTTATCTTATAAAGTCTAATAATATAATTATTAATAACTTCTAAGAGGCCTGTTGCCTTCTTTACTGGAATGTTACTAAAATGTAAGATGTTTCTACGGTATCGTAAACATACAACTATTAACATAAGGGTTGCAGGGAGGAGCTGGATGCTGGCGGCTCGAGACCGTTGTGCTTGGAGGTCCAAGCAAGAGGCCTATGTCCAGCAGTGGAAGTCCATCAGCTGATAATCCTACTAATATTATAAACGCGAAAGTTTGTATGGATGTTTGGATGTATGTTTGAATGTTTGGATGTTTGTTACTCTATAACGCCGCTACTACTGAAGATATTTAGCTGAAATTTGGAATGGAAATAAATTTTACTCTTAATAAACACATAGGCTACTTTATATCCCATGGTTTCCCGAGATTTGCGAAAACTGATGATTTTGATGATATGAATGTTTGTTACTCTTTTACGCCTCAACTACTGAACCGAATTAGCTGAAATTTTGTATTAAGATATATTATAGCCTGGACTAACACATAGTCTACTATTTATCCCGGAAAAATCAATGGTTTCCGTGGGATTGGTGAAAAACTAAATTCCACGCGGACCAAGTCGAGGCGTCCGCTAGTGATGATGATAATTAAACATTCAAAACCTATGTACTACTACTTAGATGAGATACATGACAGCCTAGTGGATATGACCTCAGCCTTCGATTTGGAGGACGCAGGTTCGAATACGGTCCGAGGCATGCACCTCCAACTTTTCAGTTATGTGCATTTTAAGAAATTAAATACCTAATAATTTTCTTAATTCTCTACGTGTGAGAAGTCAGCCGATCCGCATTTGGCCAGCGTGGCGGACTAAGGCCTAACGCCTCTCATTCTAAGAGGAGACTCGTGCTCTACAGTGAGCCGAATATGAGTTGTTAATGATGATACTACTTAGATAAATAGATAATACTTACTTAGACATACATGTACACATTTCGTGTAATATTGAACAGACTGGTGTTATTTTGAGCAAGTTCATGATGTACAAATTACAATGAATAACAATCTTGCAATCATGATAATCTTTTGCCGGATGATGTGATAATATAAAGGTACAACATTAGGTCTCGGTCTCGTTCAGATGGTTAGAATTTTATTTTCAAGGAAAACGATAAAAATAAGGAAAATTAACAAAAGCGCCTAACATGGATAGTGATTATGGAAAAATTTGGAAATGAGATAAATTACCTGGATTAATAAATGGACTTTTACCCGGAAAAGTCCAACGTTTCTCCGGGATTTTTAAAATATAATTTCTCGCAAACGAAGTAGCGAACATCCGCTAGTTTGTGGATGTCCGCACACATAAAGTGTAGTGTGTATAAAAAAAAAACAAAAAAATATCTTCGAAAATACCCGTAATGGACGGACAACTTGCGATAGTCATATATACTATATATATATTATTATAAAAGCTGAAAGTTTGTGGAGTAAGGTATGGACTACGGTAGCCTTGGAAGGTAGTACTAGCCAGTTCTAAGAGTCCAGAACCTCAAATCATTACCACTATTAGATTAAATTGAATTATGACATAATCTTGACCTTTCAAAAGTGCTTGTAAACTAAGCCTAATTGAAATGTTTACTTTAAAATAATATTTTTGTGTGCAATAAAGTGTTTCTTCTTTTTTTCTATTTTGTTTAAAGTTTTCCTCGGCATAATATGAAAAATGTCCCCAGTCGACAGTCACTCAACTTCGCGACAACCATTATAATTTTCAATTATTGTTTTTCCTTTACCTCAATTAATTTTGATTTAAAAACATGGCCTCCGTGGCGCAGAGATATGCGCAGTGGATTATCAAAACGGAGGTCCTGGGTTCGATCCCCAGCTGGGCCGATTGAGATTTTCTTAAGGGAGGCTACGGCCGTGGCTAGTTACCACCTTACCGCCAAAGACGTACCACCAAGCGATTTAGCGTTCCAATACGATGTCGTGTAGAAAACGAAAGGTGTGTGGATTTCCATCCTCCTCCTAACAAGTTAGCCCGCTACCATCTTAGACTGCATCACATTGACTAAAATCTCACCTAGTGGTAAGTGTACCACCAGGTGAGATAGTAGTCAAGGGATGACTTGTTAAAAATAATAAATAAAAAACAAAAATTTCATAATAGAATATTAGAGACAATTGATAACGGTCAAAAACCGTTATTATATTAAAAATGAATTATTTGTAGTTTGCAGTAGATAATTGCCAAATATTTGAACACGAAATATTCAAGCATTTGGCAATGTGGTCGTAAACTAGGTATATAACTCGATTTCCATTGCAAATCAGCATTTACACTTTTAACTTGCATAGGTCAACGTCTTCACTTCTGACACCTAGGTAACGTCAATTCATTAATGACGTCATTTCATTAAAATTTTTAATGATAATTAAAAACTATTTAAGTCCTGCTCTACTTGCAAATTACATAGTTTCGGGGGCAATAATATCATTGTCTTCTTGAAGAAGTAATTAACATTTATAATAACAAACAGAAAATGATGTATTTTAAAGATAGGTTCCTCTTAGTAAAATCTGCTTTTCGAAAAATCTGCAACATTACCTTTTTGAAGTGTTTGTAAAGAAAGTCTACGTCATCGGATGGAAAATATTCTTCTTGTTGGAATAATCGATTCGACAAGAATTAAGACAACTCAAACTCGTGTCTCAAACAGTGAAGGAAAACATCGTGAGGAAACCTGCACATCAGATAATTTTCTTAATTCTCTGCGTGTGTGAAGTCTGCCAATCCGCATTGAGCCAGAGTGGTGGACTATTGGCCTAACCCCTCTAATTCTGAGAGGAGACTCGAGCTCAGCAGTGAGCTGAATATAAGTTAATAACCAACTAAGGTTTCCGGAGGCTACACATAATAAAATATTACTTATACTTTCTTGAAGAGTAATGTTTACCAACAAAGAAGTTATAAATGAAGGTAGAAAACACAAGTCATTTCAAAACTTATTTATTTTAAACTATTAGTTTGTTTATAAAATGTTAAATAAAAAGTGTTAACCATATGTAATTGTTCTAAGATTATTAATCAAATTTATTTTCATTAATTTAAGAACAACATAATTTTATTAATTATTAGGTGTGAAATGATTAGTGATTGAGTGATAGTGACTCATTTTTAATTTGATTGTAGGTAAACAGTACTCATCAAGAAAGACTGTAGTATAGGTATTTGCGTGATAATAGTAAATCTATGTCTTAGAACATAAAAACTGGATTTAATATCAACTCGTACTTCTTATAATTGACTGATCTCGACCGACTAGCCTTGACACGCGTCCCCTCTAGAAACAATAATAGAAATACACACAATGTATTTTCTATTAGGTATTTGTATGATCATTGATATAAAATCAACCTTGTGATTAGAGACGTCTTCTATTTTTTAATTCTTTCGAATAATACGACAGTTTAAAAAAAAAAGAATTGTAATCTTCTTTAATATAAAAATGAATCGCAAAATGCGTTAGTAAGCGCATAACTCAACAACGCCTGGACCAATTTAGCCAATTATTTTATAAAATGTTAGTTGAAGTTATAGGATGGTTTTACGGCGAGAAAAATGCAAATAATTGCCTGAAAAACTATAAAAATAGCCCTTTTCTTTTTCCCATACAAATGTTTTCTAAAACTAAAACGTACTCAATTTGAGCTTTATTGTTATTGTTTAAAGTTCATATTAATAATAATTAGAAAACGGCGTAGGGGTAGAGTAGAGGTAGGGTAGGGGTGGGGTAGGGTAGGGGTAGGGTAGTGGGGTAGTCGCGGGCGTCCGTTAGTTGTAAATAATGATCAATATTTTTTTTTTCTTAATTTGATCTGAAATCAGTCGACCGAAAAATGGCGTTGGCAGACCTAGAGACCACTGTCCTTCAAATCTACAAAGAGGCACGTCTGCCCGTTTTAAACTTTTGACTCTATTAGCAGTCAGTAGCCCACAAGCCAGTGGGTTTGAATGTTTTAGCTAACGTTTTAATTTCGATGAATCCATTTAGTTAATGTTAGAACTTTGGCCGAAACGGCGTTCAATTCCGCATCCCGCAGCGCGAGCATAAGGCACAAGGCGCAAGGAGTCAAGTTGAAGGCGCGTGAATACGATGTGATAAAAGACGCCGAGGGAGTCGCGCGGTGCCAGTACGACCCCACCTGCCATACGTGCGCAGGCGTCAGTTTTCCGTTCCGTGAAACTTGCGCGCGATTCGCGCATTCGAAGTACAGCGCCCCACCGTTTCCTCGGTATCGGACAATTGCTGTCCACTCTCGGTGTGTGTCTGTGCTCTAAACTGGACAACTGGAGAATCACGACATTCCGAAACGATCTCTCTCAGGTGAGAACTAAACGATATGCCGTAATTATGAAATCAGTTTACGTTCTAAGTAAATCATGTGATTGAGAATGACGAGTTGGATTAAGAATTGTCTATGTACTTTTGAGCACACATGTTCCAGTGATACTGTTTTAGTTTGATTATTCCATTATGGATTCTATTTTTAAATTCTAAAACTTCTTTTATTTTTTTTAATTAAAACCTTGTATGTATTTAATATTTGGAGAATGCATTACATCACACGAGTTGTTGATTCATATATTTTTCGAGGTTCGAATACGCTAGTCTAGAATAGTAACAAGCAATAATATCATGGTTGTTTAGTGCTAATTGTATTAGATGTTTCTTTGAATCACTGAGCTATAATGTAAGCAGTACTCGTAAGTACGGAATGATGACTACTTAACCTACTAATTAAGCGTTGTCTATTAAAATCATTACACAATAGAATTGACGGTAGGTAATAAATAGTAATGTCAAGATAAAGAATGAAAAATTAAAATTGAAATTGTTATGATCAAAGGTCAACTTGGTGACGATAAACAAATGGAAAACAATGATTTCGTAATGTAGCTTATAAAACGTAGTAAATCAGATACAAAAATAAATAGTGACCTTCACCAGATGATAAAGCATCAAAATTATTACAAAACATTCAAATTGTATATAAATAAATAGTTAAACGTAGTATTAACCAGGAAAGTACGTATCGTTTGTTGCAAAACTGTAGACCTCAACAGATGAGTACACTCGCTAGGTCAAATAGAGTAGTGTATAAGGTTATAATGAAGACCGTTCATTAAACGCAATAATCTAAGAAAGGAGCTCGGTTTTGAAGCCAAGGATCCATCAAGGCGTTTTGCAGGCGTTAGTATTCGCCCCGCGTGTGGCGCAGAGCGATGGACATGTGACGTAAGGTCACGTCGATCGACGCCTGGCCACTGACATGATATGAGATTAACTCCTTACTATAGTCTCTGACACCATTGCGAGACACCTCATAAATTATTCTATTACAATCAGTTATTAAGTATGATGACCTATCTACAGTCTTCACGGATGACGAATCCCTTGAGTTGATAGATGGCCTGAAATTAACAGATCTGATTTGATAAAATTACGTTGAACACTGAAACATATTGCTGTATTAGAAATAAATAATACTTCTAAATATTGGATAGAAGCAGGCGTTACTTTGCGGAAGTTCATCATGATTATATAATGATTTATTTATTTTGCTATCATCCGCGAAAACTCGGCGAACCCATGCGACAACGTCACCCAGGTCCGACAAAATACTCTCTACGTACGTTTCACCCCGAAACCGGAGCATCCTCAGGAGATGTTGACTCTACAACGTGCAATTGCACGTTGTAGAGTCAACATCTCCTGAGGATGCTCCGGTTTCGGGGTGAAACGTACGTAGAGAGTATTTTGTCGGACCTGGGTGACGTTGTCGCATGGGTTCGCCGAGTTTTCGCGGATGATAGCAAAATAAATAAATCATTATATAAATAATACTTCTTCGGCAATGTATTGTCCGATCGATATAGAATAAGTCTCGATGCAGTTAAATAATCTAGGGTCCATTGATAAAATTGTAACAGTATCTATTTAAACATTTCTTTGACAAAATAAAATGAAATAGAATATATGCATTAATAAACAGATAAGTATTATATATTATAATGTCTCTGTGAAAAGGTTAAAGCTAAAAATGATTTTATCTTGACATACATTTATTGAGCCAGTAAACATTGAGGAATTAATTAAACAAACGCTTGAAACTTGATTACCCAATATTTTCTAAGCTGCCTCATAATCTAGTGACCCATTGACAACGTGTGCGATAAAATATTTCTTGAACTTCAATTTTAAATGGTGAGTTGTTAGATCGCAAGCGATTAGTAAGGTTTAGATTTATATCAACAGGGATTGTGAAATTATCAGATAACTAGCTAACACGGTAAACATTGACCTGCTATGTAAAACTAAAATTGAGAAATAAAGGGGGTGGTGGGGATAAGAGGTTGACAATTACCCTATGACACTACCAATATATAACTAGAAAATTTCAATAAAATCGGTCGAACCAAATCAGAAGTATGACAACAAACACCATAACACGAGATTTATGTATACGTTACCGTTAAATTGTTACGTTAGTTTATAATCTCACTCGTGTGTATAATCACTCAATCACTCGTTAGTTTATAATCTACCGTCATATTATGACCTAAAAATACTGATTACAATTTAACGTGTTATTTTTCGGTATATTGTAATCTATCGGAAGTGAACTTTCCGAACTTGCCCCTGATTGTTGCCCAGTAAGTGACAAAATAAAGCCTATAAAAGTAAATAGGAAAAGGCTGCAGTAGATAGCCATGAAATTCCACAAGAAATAACATGTTTACATAATAATACTAGAGGTACCATTCATTTTTAACACCCAAACGCAGTAAGATAGTCAGAAAAATAACTTTATCCTCGGAAAATTTTATCGAGATCCACTAGAGTCAGCAATAGGTAATCGGGAAATCCTTTAGATCTCCTTTTGACGATTAAATAGAACCAGTCGTAAGTTTACAAAGGTTTAATATGAACAACAATGAATTGTTTATTTTGTTTTCTTTCTCTTGGAAAAACCGACCAACGCCACTAAAACTTAACTGAAACACATGAAATGTCCAGCTTAATATCATACAAAATCTTCAGGTTTGAAAAGAATATTGTAGATTCAATATATCCTGAGGATGCTCCAGTTTTTCTATGTACAAACAAAGAAAATACATCTCATTCGAACTTCCATCATTTCCCTGCCTGAAAATATGAACAGGTAGGTATATAGAAAATCCTGGAACTCTGTAAATCTGTAAATCTTTAGATAATATAAAACAAAGTCGTCGTACGCGTTTGTACGCTCAGACACTCTTCAGAGTTATATGAAAAAAAGATACTAGCATGAATGATCTATGCGACTAATCCTAGGTCGAACTATGAAATATCGAGACTTTCTTTCTCCCAAAAAATTCTCAGTAGGAGAGCCCGGAGGAGATAGGGATAGGGTTACATTTCCGGTGTAACAAAGGGTTACACAAAATTAATAATTTCATGTTTATTATTTTTAAATAGTCAGAGGGAACAGACTGAACTTTGTTTATCTAATTTTACATAGTCCCGTGATTTGACTACGTATACTAAGTAATCTTACATTAATTTAGAATTTTTAGGTACCTAGATATTATGTTTTTATTCATATGAAAATATCTTTTCAACAGCAATCAAATATATTTAAATTATTTCTAATACAATAAAATTAAATGTAACAGAATAAGAAAACTGGATAGTTTATTCTAAACCAAACCTATGTAGGCTTTAAAATTATCATGACTATGTAATAATTTCTTTGGAGGTCAACGGAATTTTTTCTCTATAGCGGTATGCGAAACAAGTTCACACTAGAGTTTTATGCAACATATAATGTAATTTATACGGCTTTTCATATTCGTGTATACAATATGTTATATAGAGCATTTAATTGCCTAAATAAACAAGTTACAGAGTCACGATGATCAACACAATAATTTCCTTCCTTATTATGTAATTATGAAAAATACGTATTTAATATATTATAAACATGTTGCTATCATCATCATCATAATCAGCCTATTTCAGCGGTCCACTACAGGACCAAGCCTCTTTATTCATAGGAGAGGGGATATGAAGCTTAGACCCACCACTCTGCTCTAAAACTGGCTGGCGGGCCATATTTTTCAACTAATTAATTATTGTAACTCGTAGTCAATAGTTTACCTAACGTTAGAAATTCTACCATAATTTTGAACTTTTTTGAAGGCTCTATTGTCAAAGATAATCCGTCTATATATTGTGCACTCCTTCTTCATATATTTTCATTTGGTGCATGCAAGTTACATTCTTCTGAAGTTAAACGTTACGTCTGGGTAAATTTCATAAAAAGGGTTATAACATTTCCGCTTCGAGCATTATGATGATAAAAAAAAATGTTCTTCTTTTCCATATAAACTTACCTAAACTGTGTTTTCACGTTCATTCGTTCGCGCAATTTTCTTAAAAATATGTAGCTGTACAAAGTTTTCGTTCCACTTTTCAATATATTATCTATTTTACGAAATGTAGAAAACCACATTACAACATGTAGTAGAAAAGACGCCGCTCGAAATATTTGGTTTTTTATTCGACTTTGTATTAAAATTCTGAAAACGTAGCACCCGCGTAGTTCCCCTTCCCATAGGAATACGGAAATTTAACGTAGCCTATGTTACCTACTTCTTAAAATTATCAGTAACTTATGTTTCTGTGAAAATCCCGTCAAAAAGGGATCATTTCAGAGATTTGTCAAACAAACAGACACGATAAATTTTGAAAATAGAATTTTTTAAATAGGTAAATGTCGTAGGTATATGCATTTACTGAAAAGTTGTTAATATAAACTTCAAACATATTTTATTCATATGTTGTATACATCAATAACTGTTTTTTGCTTCTCCTTTGTTAACATTTTTATGTTTACAGTTTTTTTTTCATATTAGTCTGTTACTCGTTTCCGTATAGATTGAGGGCTTGTGTTAGCCAGATCTTCGTGGCTTCTTAAAAGCTAAGAGTTTGTCTGCTCATGCTTATACCATAGTGGCATTGGGTCGTGGTGGCAAAAAAAAGCAATTTCAAATGTTTCAAAATATTTATTTTCCTTAATAAGAGAAATCATGTCCGCTATTGTTAGCCAGTTAGTTCTGTATCAATCCTCGGGAAAATATCGTAAAAGAAAAACTAACAGTGGAACTCATAGACGTTGTAGGGGCACCATCAGGGGATCATTCAGCCGCTGAGTTGAGAATTTGACACTCTGCAGGTGAATGATCCCCTGGGGGCTGGGGGTGCCCCTGTAAGTGTCTGGCGACCGGGAATAAATAAGATTCTTCATGATATCTCCTAGAAAATATCAAAATATCTGGGTCAATGGTCTGAATCCTTAGTTGGTTGCTTTGACTTTGACATGCTATACCTTCCAAAGCGACCATGGTCCAAGCTCGGTGCAATGTAGTGGCACGAGCAGACAAACTCTCAACATTTATACGATGACGAAGATGTCACCTTCACAGGCATTTAGGTTATTACAATTGATAATAATTAGTAATTACCTACATCTGACTGTGTGACTTTAAAAAATACGTGTTTTTTATTGGGTGTGGTTTGTTATTTTTAACAAATTGCTTGTTTAATTTTATCCATTTCGTAAAACGTGCTGTTAATGGTTATACATAGTAAGTTATTGCGACTGAGAAAATTTATAATGACAAATATCATCATTAACAACCCATATTCGGCACACTGTCGAGCACAAGTCTCCTCTCAGAATGAAAGGGGTTAGGCTAGTCCACCACTCTGGATTGGCAGACTTCACACACGTAGAGAATTAAGAAAATTCTCAGTTATGCAGGTTGCTTACGATGTCTTTTCTTCACCGTTTCAGGCACGTGATAATATATTTCTTAAAATGCACATAACTGAAAAGTTAAAGGTGCTTGCCCCGGACCGTATTCGATGGTATGACCTCTGATGGGCAATCACAGCTCAGTGATAAATACCTATACATTTAAAAAAAATGCTGTTTTGTAAATGCTTATACATATAGTAGAAGAATATTTAATTGATCAAATGATGTTATACCTAATTTACAATACACTTTATAGTCATTATTGTAAAGATTGACAGCATAAATGACAGCATAAGAGGTAGTCAAGGGTTCTATGAATATAGCATGTTTGTTTGAAATACTAGCATGTTTACATACCTACACCATCATGACCACACAACAAGAGACTTTAAACATTTATAACATCATTGAAATGTGGACATTATGCGGATAAGTACTCAAGATACCTACTCACGGGTACTAGTTTACTGCAAATACAAAGATCTCACATTAAAATTATAAAGACAAACTACCTAGATGCTGTGAATCCTTGAATGACGATTATCCAATAGGAAGTACAGTTGTCGCTAAGATATTTTTAGCGTCCGTGACGAGGTCTTCCGATTCGTACCTGAGATCAGATTCAGTGTCATAGACCAGAATTCCTCAAAGTGGGGTTCGGAAACCCGTAGGGATTAGCCATTTGATAATAAATAGTAGGAATAATTGACCGTTGATGAAACTACAGGCTGATTGGAAAAGTATTTTGATTGATTTTCATAGAATTAATATTAAAATTATATTTCTTTTTAACTCTGCTCTAAAGCCCTTATTTATTCTACTAGCGGACACCCGCGACTTCGTCCCCTTGAAATCCAGTTTTTTACAAATCCCGCAGTTAGCATGAATTTTACATGGAAGAAAAGTAGCCTATGCGTTAATCCAGATTCAATCTATTTCCAAATTTCAGCCAAATCGCTTCAGTAGCCGCAGGGCATAAAGAAAGAACAAACATACACACTTACACACACAAACTTTCGCCTTTATAATATTAGTATGATTCATTTGTATTTTTTATTTTATTATGGAGGGTTGTTAGGAGTTCGCTGTCAACTGAAAACTGCAATGGGGGTACGTGAACCCACAAGCTTGATAAACCCTGTCGTAGACAGTCGGATAACAAAGATGGCGAAGCAGCGACGTGATCTCTGGCGGAGGATTGCTTTGCGGTGAGTGTCACACTGTGCGGTGTCTGAGAGCACGTCCGAGTCGGCCTCGGACGTTAGACCGACACCGCCTGTAAATGTTTACATTTGTGCCGGCGACGGCCAGAGTTGTCTACCTGCGGCGCAACGACCAGTGATTAGTTGCAAAATGTTCGTAGCCGAATTGAGTTCAGGGTCGAGCGTGTTGCCTCCGGGTGTTGCGCAAGCTTCTAGCCGCACCACTCGCCCGGCAGTACTATACACTATAGTCTACACCGCGCATCGCCTCGCTCCGGCTCCGCTCTCGTGTACTCGCCTGACAATACACTACTTCAGTAGCGCTATCCTGCAATGGTGTCTTTATAATTGAACACTGAATTCGCGTCTATCTCCTACCTATAGCTTTAAACTGAGAGAGAAAGATGGAGATGAATTTGACACACTATCGAGATGAAAATCGTTACAGAATAACGCTACAGTGCATCGCCTCGCTCCGCTCGTGTGCGCTGCGCCTTACTGATTGTCGAAGATCAAACAACGGGCTAAGTAAATATAAAAAAGATCATAAAATATTTACAAAGGAACCTAACAAGTTCTGTTTACTATGAATAAATCTTTCAAAGATAGATAACAATATAAATATATCTACCTTCTTTCACACATCATTGTAATATATTCACATAAACAGGTTACATTGATTCTAAACTTATAAAGTCAGCCACTGACGATCAAGTAAGCTCACATGCCTGCAGCGCTAACGGCTGTCATGCACATCGCGACCAACACACGTTCATTTTTATCGGCTGTCAATTAAAATTTTATTATTAATGGTCAGACTTGATATCTCGATAAATCAATTAAATTTAAGCATAGTATCAAAGAATATTATATGAATAAATAAAAAATAAATATTTTTTCTGACCTCGTCATTCGTAGCTAAATATTTTTAACCAATGGTCCAACGACAACGAGGTAATTACAGTAGCTAAATTCGGATCATTTTTGCGGTGATGTTATAGGCACGTAACATGTCTAGTTTAAGATATCGTTGTACTAGGAGTTATGAATGGCGTCGCCTGCATTCACTTAGCTCACTACACATTCGCAAGTACAGACTGCGAAACAAAACGCATGCTAACGGTACAGGCTCAATGAGCCGCTATTTATAATCCCGCATGGATACTATATTGGAACTATGCCACCCAACTTGATTGTTCTTATACATAATACGAGTAGCATATACTAGCATAACTACATAGAATAATGCGATAAAATATTACCCAAGTTACTTTCCGATAATAATAAATCATTTATTGCCAGAATGTAGTCTTATACAGATATTGTTACATTTTAATGTTCATACACAATATGTAGCTTTACGGTCGAGTAGTTACGGAGCATATTCGTAACGAACAAACAAACTAAAAATAAAATTATTAATATTTTTTAAATTAACTTTAACTAAAACAGCTCAGATATTAGCGCGACTGCCCCGCGATTTAATATAAAAATTATATTAGTAATAAATAATATATATATCTGTTTTAAAACTTTATCCGCCAAGGTTCCGTTCCCATAGGAATACGAGGATAAAATATAGTCTATGTTTATCAGGGATAACGTAGGATTAATGGTATAAAAAAAATTACAAATTGGTCCTGTAATTTATTTCAGAGCCTTCATGCAAACAAACAAATAATCAAATCTTTCCTCATAAAACATTATAGATATAGCAAATGCAGTTATATGCTTACAATAAACAATCTAGACAAAATTCTTAGGAAACGTCGCGCAGTTTTAAATTGGTAAGATCTCAACATTTCTCGCGGTTACGTGAAACGAAATCGGACAAGGACGAATTTTATAATAATGTATAGCAAACGAGAATTAATGTGTATTTTTCAAATATTTTAAGATGTCTTTTAGCTTAAAAGTTAACACGTACTTATAAAATCGATCTAGACAATGTACAAACAGTGGTGTTGTTTATATTTTAGCTGACAAAAAGATTTCGGTGTTTTTAATTATCCAAAAGTCTTTCTCTGACAAAGACTTTATTCAACACTCAATATTTACCAATTAAATGTGGATATTTATACTTAATACTTCATATTATAGAGAGGTAAAGTTTGTGGTGTTATAAGGGACCTGGATCTACTGAACCGATTTGGGAAATTCTTTTACCACTAGAAAGCCACGTTATTTGTGAGCGTCATCGGCTATATTTTATCTCCGTATTCTCATGGGAACGGGAACTATACGGGTAAAAAACGTTGGCTAGTAACCAATATTCGGTTTCTCCTCTAACTAGTAAGGACTCTCGTAATTCGGTGCGACAGTATCCCAACGGTCATGGTTCAGACCTTTCAGTGTTTAACCGTCCCTTAACCGTCGAGCTATTGAGACTTCATATTCAGATATTTCTCGTGCTGGAGTAAACTTAAATCGAATAAGGACGAATTTTACAAACACGTGTAAGTCACAGTGTTTATTTTTTTAAACTTTTTAACCGACTTCCAAAAAGGAGGAGGTTCTACGTTCGGCTGTATATATGTTTTTAAATAACTTGTTTGTTAGCATAACGAAAACGCCGTCGCTAAGCCTATCATTAATTCAAATGCCAAGTTTATATAAGGACAAAACCACACTGTATCAAAAGTAAACAAACAATTCAAGCTATTTAATGCCTATTCTAATATTTTTTTCTATTAAATTTATTTTACTTTTATAGCACTTGAATATTACGAAAAAAATTGATTGGTGAGGTAATAAAAAACTAAGACGGTGAATAAAATCTGCTGAAAGCTGTATATTAGGGATTCATTCCTTGATTACCAGAATTTTAACGATTAGATTACACATAGGATTTTTTGGTTTTTATAAACACCACATGCGTGTTTCTGCTACCACGCATGGTAAAAGGGTTTGAACTTATAGGCATGTGAGGTTCGCCGCTTGAATGGCAATTAAATGGCACGGGTTTCAGATAATGTATTCCTCTGGTATAAGTAATGGTTTGTATAGGTTTCGGTTTTTATTTAAGATCAGATGATCCAATAGTTTGTTTGTTCTATCACTGAATGACAATTAAATGGAATGACACGGGTCTCAGATGGTACAGTTACACCTACAGTATTAATTGATGGTTTTTAAAGGCTTCTGTTTTCATTTAACATCAGGTGATCCAATAGTTTGTTTCGTCAACTATCACAATATACTAAAAACCATTACAAGATTGTCAATAATGTAGTGCATTGCTCCACAGCCATCCCCCATGAATCACTGTTCAGTCACGCTCCACTTTACTCAATAACGCTTACGTCAGAGTTTACTTTCCATCACTTTAGTTTTTCCACATTTACCTACGATTTATAACATCTTCGAGTTACATTTATGTTGCACTGAGATGTAGTTAGGTATGTTTATAAAATTTAAATACATTCAGATATGTGTATGGAGATAAATTATCATACTGATTATGAATATGCATTTATGTATTTTGAATTTTGATTATATATTAAATAGGTAAATAAGTGTCTAGTAAAGATATATTATATATACATACTTACTTATTAGAGCAAACATAAATACATATATCGTACATGTAAGTATGTTTACATGTTATAACTCAGAAACTCTCCGAAAAAGAGAACTTGAACCGCACTAAGTTAGTGTTATTTCATGTTAATGTTTTCAATTTTTGTTTTATGTATTATATGTTTTTTTTTAATACTATTTTACTGCTTCTTACGCTTCCTATAAAATGTGATAGGTACCTTGTTATAATCTATATACGAATATTATGTTTATTAATAAAAAGTACTTACCATTCTTTTATATAGTTTCATGATACAACGAATAGAATAAAAAAATTATGTTACATCTCTACAAACTATAAATTTAAATTTAATTATTAAAATAATTTCCCTATTTTATAATCTACTATTTATTTATACTATTTATATGCATATATTATTATCAATATGATATAGGTACTGTTTAACAAAATACGGCGATAAACATGGTTCATTTTGCTCTAGAAACGAGAGCAGACAGAGTCGTAGCCAATTTAATGGATATTAATCACCCGTATTACTAAGACACACTGTGAAGTTTTACGATGAATTAAATTAAAATCTAACGCACAATGCAGGTTTTAATTAATTATTCAATAGGTAATTAAAAATTACTGTCACAATCTTTAAAAAAATATTTATATATAATAGTTCAAACAGAAATTATTAATTATTAATTAAAATATTATATAAACTTGATATTTTGGCCCGATTAATGCGAGGTATATTATTTTATATTTAAATGGAAAAATTAAGTATCTTTGCTCTAACAGAGAGAATATACTTCTCTATCTCTTCAGGGAGCTCTTACTTTCCAGCATTTAATCCAAACCTCACAATTAGAGGACTAATAATTATTATAATATGATGACATTGACCAGTCTTTATCCTATCTATCTGTAACATTTTGTCAAAATTTCCTTAGTTAGGTTTCTACCAACAATTTTACAAAAAATCATTCGGGTAGCTTTTACATTTCTAGTAAACAGCGTGCAGAATAATCGGCAGATAAATCTAAAAATAGCTGCTAGTTCACACGACCTTCAATATAAAAAAACATTTACTTAAACTGAAATCAAATAATGAATCAAAATTGTATGATGTGAACCAAGCCTAACATTGCAATTTTCAATGTCTGAGTTCTCATCTTTTCGTAAGGTGGATAATTACACGCTATTAAAATCCAAGTAGGTCAAGAGCAAGCCACACGCATGGGTGATATTATAATGACAAATGCGATTAGTATTTATTGAGCAACGTTAACAAGTCAGACATAGACTTATATTAGATATTATTCGCTATTATTGTTGTTTATTATTGTACTTAATAATATAATGGGTATGGTGTACACGCAATAAAATATTTTTTTATTTTATTTTAGAAACTACTAGCAGTATTTACAGGAATGAGATGCTACTTTGGTTGAAAATATCATACGATAATAAAATAACAATCATTTTGAAAATTCTATGGTAAAGTTTTGTTACTCCAGTTTAATATAATTGTTGTTTTTAAATTAGACAATATTATCAGATACGAGTACTTACTCGTAAGTACGAGTGTGTTATCCATGTTGTAACTTTGACACGGCGATTTGACCGATAGAACCTTACAGTATAGGTACTAGGTTTGTGTGCATGTCCTTTTCCTCAAACTAATGGATACTTAGTTTTTTTGCATATGCTGGTTAAACACCACAGAGTCACAACTTTTTAGACAAATTCTATTTTTAACCCACTTTAAACTCCACCCATGTCTAGGCGTAATTGACTTATGTAATACTTATTTCTATGTCATAAACAATCTTTAGCTGTATTGTTGATGTGTGATTAGAATTACAAAATTGACTCTGTCATTTATAATTTTCGCTTATTATTCTCAGCGAATAATCTCTATAAATAAAATGTATATAAACTATTAGGTATTTGCTATGCGGTTTGAGTGCGCCCGTTTTCTGCTAATATTATTCATGATAAGTGTTCTGAAATTCTCATAAGTTAAACGCACGATGACGGTGCAAAACTATAATGTGATATGTTCACTATTAGCTTATTTTAACGGTCCTCTTCAGGGCCAGGCCTCTTTCCTTATAGAAGAGGGGATTTGGAGCCCACCCACCACGCTTTTCTGTTGAGGGTCGTCGGTATATCGGTGAAATATAGAGCGTCAATAGCTCAACGGTAAGAGCGGTCGGACTCATCACCGAGGGTTGGTGGTTCGATCCCCGCCCCGTTGGTTTATTGTCGTACCCACTCGTAATACAGTCTTTCCCGACTAATTGGAGGGAAATGGGAATATTGGTTATATTAAAAAAAATATATAGCAAATTTCGAAAGCAAAATAAAAAAAAAAAACAAAAAAATATAAAGTGTTCTATTACTCATAGTTGCGCTGAATTGTGCTACGAGCAAGTTAACTACAAGTAAGAAGACTAAACGATATGTCCAGACTATAAAGGTTAAAAGGTTCTTCTAATGTTTCAAGCATGAAAATATTTTATTTATAAATACTAAGTTTAAAATTATTCAATTTGCAAAATTGTATTATAGACGCCCACGACTCTATACGTTTATTCATTTTTTTTCAAATGCCTACTCATATTGTGTTTATAATTCACGAGTGTATGATATTAATGATATTATTTTTCCGATTTTATCTTTTGAGTTGAAAGCAGGGGTGGCCAACCTTTAAGATCTAATTAAGTTGGTAGACTTGACCTGCCTTTTGATTCCGACGTACTCGTGTATACTGTGTATCGGCTCTTAGAGTAAATCTGTCCTCTTATTGACGACCTAACGTCTTGATTTGGCAGGATAACCACTAAAGTAAGGCCACTGTCAGGTTGATGAAGGACGTTCAGTTTAATATTTGTTATTTAATAGCATCGGCGAGTCTCTCTTCGCGGAATTCTCGTGGATTTTACGGACTGCAATTGCTACATAGACATTTCGTATAAAATGTATTTAATATACTACTACCTTGAAAACACGAAAAGTAAACTAACATAAAACTCAATCTAGACTCCGCGACACGAAAGAAGTCTCGTGGCGACCTGGAACTAAAATTTAAAAAAAATTAAAATTAAAAAAAAAATAAAATTTAAAAGCTCCTTAAACAAATTACAATAAGACCGCCATTACCAAATGAAACTACCTACTATTTACAATTTCGGTGCTAAAATTGCCTTCCACACCATTTCGTGGCATTGGAAATCTGTGCCTTACCTAATGACTTAAACATCGTCGTAAAAACAGAAAAATTAACATTCCACGCATTTTTTAGAGAACGACGAAAAAATTTTTTATTTGATTAAGACGTGAGACGCATAAACTTTATAAATTAAAAAAAATAAAAGTTTCGCCATAGAAATTAAATCTATAAATAAAATATTGAAATACTTTATTACCTACAATGTATAATTTATTTCTGTAATGTCTAACAAGGTTATTTACGAAATTTATGTACCTAGTTTATAATGTTATAAAGTTTTAACTTTCATATTATTACGTTTAAATGTGTTATTTCATTACACGAGGTCAACCTAACAATAATTTTCACTTCGACTTAAAACAAACTGAAACAAGAAGATAACAACTAAGTATCTTTCCATTATTTTTTATCCATCTATTACTGTTATACAGCCATACATTAAAAAAAAATTATAGTCCAAGCCGAATTGAAATTGAAATAGCTTGAAATCCCTCTGCTGATAATGATGTTAGATAGTACAGCTAAAGTTTCTATTACAAAGTTTAAATGATCGCACTTTTTGTAGTTTAACACATTCGCTGCGGTACGAGGTCAATTGACCTCGTACGTCTAGCGGCGTCAGGAATTATGGGGTCGATGGACCTCGTACCGTAATACAAAGTTAGAGGAAAGTAGGTACAGAAAAATCAGCGCCGCAGCGAACGTGTTAAAGAAAGAGATCAGCAAATCTCATCAAAGTTGTAAAGTAAATCCGTCACTGGGTTAGTGCTGTATAATATAATGTTAAACTTACTCTACATTCAAATGCAAACTGATTTCCAGGAATAGAAAAACTACACAATAATAAAACAATAGGTGAGTGCCCTACTATTTAACGTAATAGGTATTGTATGATATTACCATGAACGTTGTTAACATGATCCCAATATCGTGGTATTACGAAATGTTAACCTTAAACATTCAATGCCTCGCACTGTTTAGGTAAATTCGTGAAGCGGTGAAATCACACGGTGACTCACGGAAATCATCAAAAAATCACGAAATACAGAAAATTGCCTTATCAATGTCATCTAAATCGAACTAGCTTGTTCCTAAGCCTCGATTTCTTAGTCATTATTAACATGGATTAGTAATAACACGATAATCTTACCCATGTTAATTAATATTGATTGACGTATGAGTAGATAGTAGATACTATACATGCTATCATTCGTTCGTTTTTTTCTATATGATCCAAGAATCAAGATCAAGCAGAACTTATGAAAATTGAATTTTACCTGGCTCTACTAATTTGGAAGGCAATTTTCATTTTGGTCAAAGTGTTTTCTAAATAGGCATGCATCGGCATGATGTTATTAAACCAACTTAATTTAAAATTGTTAATTAGTACAATTAACAAAACTTTAATTAAGTTACTTTGAGTGTATGTCAAAATTAAGTTAGTAATGTTTGTAACCACAGACTGGTTGCAGTTTTAAATGTAAAGTTTTCAATAAAATTACAGACCATATATGATTCAGGTTGAAAAGAGCAGGGTACTGCATTGTCAAGCATCTGGTTATCTTTCGTATACAATGTTATGTATTCTGTGACGATGGTCGACTTAATATTGCTTATTCCTTCAAGTAATAAGGTAAACAAATTCATTGTATCCACATTTCATCACACATTCTGTTGCGCAAAATAACAATGGTGTTAATTATTCGTGAGCCCTTTTCATCTTAATGTCTTCAATCTCGTTTAATTGTTTTTATGGCTGTCTGTTGAATAACTAACTAACCTAATACGCAAGGTGTGGAAGGTTAATTTGTATAATCATTGTTTACCTACAGATTTTTAATTATGCAATAAAACTGTAGGTAAACCATCGATCTCCTATTTATTATTTTCCATTGACCTACCCTATTACTGTCTTGTTGATTCAGCGGTTAGCATATGTGGGTTCAGATTAAGAATTCCTGAATTCGTCGTCGTTCGTCTGGGAAATTTTCAGTAAAAATTCAATATTGTAACGGCTAAAATCCCCTCAATCACCTACTACAAAACACAAATATAATTCTATTTTAACCCCCGATTTAAAGAGGGGTGTTATGAGTAGGTATCTGTCTGAGTACCTATGTATGTCTGTCTGAGGTATAGTAGCTTCTAAACAAATGGACCGATAATGATAATGGCCATTTCGTTTGATAGCTGACGTAATCAAGATAATTCTTAGCTATAGCTATACGATAAAGATCCGATTAATCAATCCAGTATAAAAAAAATCTATTGAGAATTACCTACCTAAATAAAAGTCATTCTAGTTAACTAATCCTAATAATTATACAAATGATGCCCACGTGGTATGGTGGCAAGAATACTGGCTGCATTTCCGCGGTGGACAGCCAGACTGATCCATTGCGCAAATAATGAGCCCTTCTGTCACCAGTCGTCTTCTATAACTGAAATGAATGCATAGCTTTTCCCGAATTTTAATTTTAACTTGTCTTCTTGTAAGGTTTTCTTTGGGTTTACTTTCACAGCAGCGCCGCACGCACACACGCGTTGTCTTGCGTCCGCGTACTTGTATGTCTGGCGATCATCGTTACATTGAAAGTTATTTACAATTACAAAACCACATTTTCGTTGTCGAATAGCGTGCAGGCATGCGCTATTCCATTGTCAATGTCGACGTAAACAGTGTGACCGTATTACGATACGAGTTAAGCACGTTACATAGTCCATCTTGCTGTACGTATCGTCAAGGTCGTGCCCCTGGTCTAAGTACAAAGGCATCAAGGATGCCTCAATAGCTCAATGGTAAAGGGGTCGGACTCATCGCCGAGAGACCATGGTTCGATTTCTGCCCCCTAGTCTACCTGTTTACTAGACGCACGCACCTTAGGCCAATGATTGTATAGGTACTATTAGATATGTTACGTGTCCACAAAATTACAGCAAAAAGTATTCCAAACGCAGGCTACACCAATGGGCGCAAAAACACGCACAATAGATGAGATTACTAGACTACTAAGTATATCCAGCAAAAGTACCGAAGTATATAATTAATTATCGACTAATAACTTTAATCACCGTTGAAGCACCGTTTAAACAGTCGTTTTTTCTCACATTATCAACATTATCAATCGAAATTGACCTTGACTAGAACGCAAGATGGAATGCAAGCTCGCTTTTACACATTGAAATGCTACTTATTTACACGTTATTTAATATATTACACAATTTTGTATAACAGCCTACTGTTACGTTTTTATAATATATAAATTGTGTAATATCAAATTGTTTAAGTAGGTACCTAATAAAAAGATATATTGATTTAACAATTATTTTAAAGTATTGTTTTCATATAGAAATGTAAGTAGGTAGGTACCTACAGTATTAATGTATTTCGAGACTTGGAAATAAAACCAAAGAACACAATATAATAGTAAGTACAAGTAATAAAACAAATAAGAATAAATAAAAAAAGTCCATTAAACTTGCCTTTACGTATCGGCGTTCAAGTTTATCGTAGGTATCAGCTTTATCCTACAATAAATGACGGTGTGTGTTTGTTTGTGTGTTTATTATGTTTGCTATTTAACCAATAATGATATACAACCAACAGACAGGCCGCGTAGAGCATGTAGTCTTTCTTCGCTTGATCTCTCACTGGTCTACTATTCATTAGTAGTGTGTGTGACACGTATACTATTCAGTAGAAGTGTGCGTGTGACACGTATACTATTCAGTAGTAGTGTGCGTGTGACACGTATACTATTCATTAGTAGTGCGTGTGACACGTATACTATTCATTAGTAGTGTGTGTGACACGTATACTATTCAGTAGAAGTGTGCGTGTGACACGTATACTATTCAGTAGAAGTGTGCGTGTGACACGTATACTATTCAGTAGTAGTGTGACACGTGACACTGGTGACAAAGGGAGGTTCCTTTATAGAAACTTGGATCTATATTTGCCATACTTACGATGCAGGTTTGCGAGTGGAAATTTTGTTTGATTAAAAAAAAACAAAATACGGAGGATCAGATATGACCATTTAAATTACTTAAGAACGAAAACTATTCGTTCACGAAAACTACAAAAAGTAACACTGTAATTAACCGTTAACTTAATTTTTTTATTATCAATTTAATATAGTCTGTTTTTCTCAGACTTCTTATACTCATTCAGAAGTTTTCTTCCTCTCTAGACCCAATAAAGACGCAGACGAAGTCGCAGAATCGCTAGGATTACATTAATTATATAAAAATACAAATAATAATCAATTATAACAAATATTTTAATAAACAGGGAAGTTAACAGGCTTATTTTTTATTGACCATATCTGGTTCTAAAACAGGTTAAAGTACCTATAATAGATTAAGCGGCTTGCGGAGAATCGTACAAAGCGTATCAAAAGGTACAATTATATGTTGTTTTTAATTGTCAGGATCGATATAAAAGGGCCTACTACTTGTAATTATGCGGAAACTCGTACAAAACACAACACAAGCCAGTTTTGTTTGTATATAAGCGTAGGTATGTCGCAGATTTGTTAGTAGATGCTTCTTTATTCAATCTTATAGTTCGATCTTTTACTTATATTTTTTTTACACATAGGGTTTCGTAGTAATAGGAAAATCTTCTGGCTCTGTTTTGCCCTTCGCGACGACGACGATGTTTTTATGGAGATTTTTTTTGTGGTAGGGGTATGGTAGGGGTTGGGGTATTGGTAGGAAAGAAGCGCATATAAGTCAAAGCGAACTTCACCGGGTCAGCTAGTACATACATAATGATAAACATAACACTTACACATTATTGGTTGTATACAGAACCTCCATTTTTCGATTCGGTTAAAATACGTTTTTTTAACAAAGTTAAGTAATTATATATGTTGTGTGTGTGTGTGCGTGTGTGTGTGTGTGTGTGTGTGGTAAATAATACAGAAGTCACTGCACTTTCAATTAAATCAGTGGTGTAGACTGTAACGTGTACTCCGAAGTATTTTGCAGATATCGTAAACCTGATCTGCATTCAATATGAGGCACTAACTTTGTTTTTTCTGCACTAAGCTTTCCCAATCATTTTAATGTATCTTTTAATGCTTGGATGCCACTGATCTTTCAATAAAATCACCCTATTGCTTATGTTCTGCATTTATTATTAGTTTCTTAGTTTTTTTTTTTATTGAGAAAGAATACAATAAGGAACTTAAGCTAACTTATCCTAATAACTATACAAATCATGCCCTCGTGGAATGGTGGCAAGAATACTGGCTGCAATTCCGCGCTGGACAGCCAGTTTCTTGGTTATTTTTTTAATTGACGGCCACCGTGGCGGTGGATTTACAAAACGGAGGTCCTGAGTTCGATCCCCGGCTGGCCGATTGAGGTTTTCTTAATTGGTCCAGTTCTGGCTGATGGGAGGCTTCGACCATGGCGAGTTATCACCCAACCGGCAAAGACGTACCACCAAGCAATTTCCGGTATGATGTCGTGTAAGAACCGAAAGGGGTGTGGATTTTCATTATACTCCTATCAAGTTAGCTTTTATCTTAGATTAAATCAGGTGATATTGTAGTCAATCGCTAACTTGTAAAGAATAAAAAAACACGAGACTAAGCTTCTCACATGAGTGTCTTGCATCCCTTGTAATTTTTGTTTTTGATAGTGTAACTGCCATAGGCTCCTTAATAGGATACCAGCAACGTCATCGGGGAGTAAATCCCTCGCAAAGTGTTGCACTGTTTAAACTTAGGCGATGTTTTTTTTGGCTAGGCCATTAGATTTTTCCGGCATTTATAAATAAAATATATTCACAAGTTATTTGCAGTTGTAAGCAGTTGTTATTCTACCTGGCGTAGACTAAAATAATGAATCACATTAAAACAAACGAGATTTTGTATCACAAAATTGTATATTCCATGCGGAATAGGAATATACATCTTAGCGACATATTAAACGTATTAAATGTATCTTTTATTTATGCTCTATACATCGAGTTACCAGGGACACCATATGAATGCTAATTTAATACGGTCTTCCCCACACTACATTGAAATATAGAATTTATAAGACTTTTATTATTTTAACGAAGTATTTTTTGCCTTAGGTTTTTGTATATAACCAATAACTGTTCATTGTAAAGGTTTTTTACAGCCAGATTCTTCTAACTATCGTTGAATATATCCATATAGGTACCTATTGGAACATCAAAATCTGACAGCTTAACCACAAAACAAAAAACCTGCTTCTTTTTTTTGAGTGCATAACCTACGTTCGTACCTCGTAAGTATACTAGGAATATAAACAGGATATCAGTAGATTGATTAACAAATAACCGAGATGAAGAATCCACGAAAAGGAACCATAAAAGAAGATAGAACTCCTTATCATCTGTCTATTTTTAATGATTCCTTAAATTGTGCAGTGATCAAACACCCTCTATGTTTGACGGACGAAAGGAGTGGATATGGATCTAAGACTCATCATTATCAACCCATACTCGGCTCACTGCAAAACTCGAGCAGGATTCGAACTCACACCCTCCAGAATCGGAGGCACAAGGCTATCACGGATCTACGACTCACGACAATGTTATACTACAGCTATTAGAAGAAAAAAAAGGAAGGGTTGCAACACAAGGAGAAATATTGGAGTTTAAAATACGGTAAACCAAAACCTGTGCTGGAATGGCGACCCCGCACTAGAAAGCGCAGTGTTGGTCAACCCCCATCAGGTTGACTGACGACATCAAGCGTGTCGCAGGGATTCGCTGGATGCAGGCGGTTCACGATCGTGATGTTTGGAAATTCCTACAAAAGGCTTATGTCCTGCAGTAGGTGTCCATAGGCTTATATAATGATGATGATGAAACAAAAACCAAAAAACATTTCATGTGCACATAAGTGCACACATTTGTTTCAGCTTTCGTTTTCCCAACCACCTACAACATGGGTATATTCAAGTCAAGAGTGAATAGGCATCTTCTAGGCAAGCGCGTTCCACCATAGGCTGCATCATCGCTTACATTCCCTGCTGGACATAGTCCTTAAGGACTTTCAACCACCATGGTCCGGAGCTGGCATTCATCCAGCGGCTCCATGTTACTCGCTATCAGCATGATATCATCATTTGTCCAACAACACAACAACATTTGTGGTCGAACAACACTACGCTACCTAAACCGAGATTTTAATGAACCGTAACCGAAAATATATGTTACGCGGATCGAAGTTCAATAAATAACAAGTTTTTGCTACTTACTACATTAAATATAATAATAATAAACAAAAAAAATCTTATTGTGCCATTATGAGATTATAACTACTGCGACCTTGTGAACATCCGGGATGTAAATATTTATAAAAATATTGTATAGTTATTATTTCTAGGCTATCTTGGGTGAACAATAATTTTTACACCCATTTTTAGATAAGAGTGACAATTGACAAGAGAAAATAAATATATACTCGTATTGGTAAATATCATGGACAAGATTCCTAACCTGGTTACCTAACCCTTTGTGATATCTGGAGAAAAATCTTTGCCAGAGTTTCACTTTTCTTCTCTAACTTAGCCAATATCACTGCATAGTGGAAAAGTGCGTACGATACCTCCCTTGCGGCTTGCACCAAGCTTATTCATGGGGAACAAACTTTATTAATAAGCATCAATTGTAGGGTGACACTGCTATTTTACAGGCGAAGTAAGCTGGTTCTATTCAATGTCCGTCCGGGGAAAAAATCAATCCGGGGCAAGCATGTCCAACATTCCAGTTATGTGCATTTTAAATATTAAATATCACGTGTCTCAAGCGCTAAAGGAAAAACATCTTGAGGAAACCTACATACTTACCTGAAAATTTGCTTAATTTTCTACGTGTGTGAAGTCTGCCAATCCGCATTAGTCTTGCAGGGTGGATGGACTGGGGGGACTAATTATGGTATCAAGTAAATATGTACGATTATACTTACTATGTAAATCGTTTACTTCACAGCCCCTTCAGGGATGTTTTGTAAACCTACGTCAGTATTTAAGTACTTACATAATCAGCCCTATTTTGTCAAACGTTAATTGCAGGCAACTATTATTACAGATCTATCGCTTATATAACACAACGGCAACATAATTTATATACTTACGTTTGTATGAATCGTTTCGAAATGAAAAATGTAATGTATAAAGTCATGCCCTTTCGCATTTACCTCATAACGTGGGTATGTTAAATAATTTACTTCCCTGAGCACGATTCGGATAAACGTAAAACATTTAACCACAAACAACTATGTCAGTCAAACTATTAACTTGGGTACCTAAGCTTACAAACTTAGGTAGTAGTACTTACTTACATTAAGTAGTTAACACTTAGGTAGGTAATACATGCAAGGTTACACTTAAGTTCATTGTATAAAAATACAACAATTAACAAAATGCAAGTCATCTAATTTAATGAGGGAAAATCTTTTCACCTACAGCTTTACCCTTTTGTACTGTTACGATTAGAATATTACATAATACAATTATGTTAAATGTCAATTCTCTTATTACTATTTATGATACTATGAATGTATAACCACGAAACTGCTACACGTTTATAGAATACGTCACGTGAAAGCTGAGGGCAAAAAGTCCTTCGCATTCCTACGCGGTTGAGTTTTCTCCCTTTTTTTCTCTTTTTTTTACCATCGCAACGAAGAGAGCCTACAAAAGGAATTTATAAGGCGAGGGTGAATTTAAATCTTGAAAGGAAAACGCCAATGTGAATATTCCTGGATCTATTTCATTTTCAATACAGCCCAGATCGAGAGAACCATGAGCTGAAGAATTTGCATGAGAATGAAAATAGAAGCAATGGAGATATGCACAAAGATTTTGTGCTATTAGATATATTACTAGCACGTCGAAACTGAAGCGAACAACAGTGCCTAATTGTCTTAATTTCATTTAATCCCACAATGAAAGTTATTTTAACAAATAATACCTAAATATTGTCTACAATATCGAGATGTGTGTTCAGGAAGTGTAAAAACTATATTTATATAAATATTTAATGTACCTACAAACACAAAATTGTGCATGTGTGCGCTCAGTGAAGTAGCTAAATTCGGATCACTTTTTGCAGTGATTTTGGTAGACACGCACGGTAACATATCTAATAGTATAAAATCTTTAAATATGCAAGGATCGTACTCGTAGTAAGTGAAAGGACATGGTCATTGTCTACTCTATGGGAATGAGGCTGATTATAATTATGTCTGTATGTAACTTAACACCAACTAGAGTCCGTATCTAACTTAGTTGATTTATATCAAACACTCCCACAGAGAATGTTACAAAAAGTGCACCTGAAACAAGGATTTTTTCCAACATTTATATAGGTATATGGCCTTTTTCGACTAAAACAATGGTCTAAAATAATCACTATTTACGGTAGAGATTACAAGTAGACAAATTACTTATTGCTACAATATTCACTAATTTAACTCTTCACTACTTAATGTAACTTAGATATTTAATAAAAAACTGACGTTCTTATAAAATTTCGTTATCTACCTATATTAATGTAATACAAGGTTGAGACAGGGAAAGTATAATAAAATACTCAACACAATATTGAGATAAGCCAGATGTTCGGAAAAGCCAAATAGACGACATTTTTAGATGGTTATTCAACAACTAATAAGCAAAAAACCTCGATTATAAATTCGGCATTCATTTTTTATTGCCTTCTAAATATGTAGAACAAACCAGTTAAATTTAGCATTAAAAGACTTATTTTTAGTGAAGGAATATGATAGTATTTTTTATCTTTGTGAAGAACAAAAATACTAATAAAACAAGTGTTACATAAAAGAAACAATTACAATATGTAAAGTATTAATTTTAAGTATTAGTAAATATTAAGCAGCCCGGCATTTTAGCACAGTGGATATTACCTCTGCCTTCGATTCGGAGGGCGTAGGTTCGAATCCGGTCAAGGGCATGCACCTCTACCTTTTAGAGAATAAGTGCATTTTAAGAAATTAAATATCACGTGTCTCATACGGTGAAGGAAAATTATCGTGAGGAAACCTGCATACCTGAGAATTTTCCCAATTCTCTACGTGTGTGAAGTCTGCCAATTCCCATTTGGCCAGCGTGGTGGACTAAGGCCTAACCCCTCTCATTCTGAGAGAAGACTCGTGCTCAACAGTGAACCGAATATGGGTTCTCAATGATGATGATGAAATATTAAGCTGCACTCACTACATACTAGAAACATTCTTATTCCAAATAGGGTTGTCTAATATTATTCTGTGTTTCGTGTGTTGTGTGACCATATTCGGCTCACTGTTGAACACGAATCACTTCTCATAATGAGACGGAAGGGTTAGGCTAGTCCAACGTGCTGGCCAAAAAAATCATACGTATTCAGGTTACCTCACGATGGTTTTCCTTCACCGTTTGAGAAACGTAATATCTAATTTGCAAATATTTTAAAATTAGAGGTCCATGCCCCGGACCGGATTCGAACCTACGCCCTCCGAATCGAAGGCAGAGGTCATACCCACTTGGCTATCGAGGCTCTCCCAGTGTACTATATAGTATAAGCCGGTGAAGAAATATAATATAGACTAGGCAAAATTATTACCTATATTTTCATCATCGAAAGCTAAGAAACAATAAATCTTTTATTTTAAAATTTTATGAACGAGCTATTGCACTTACTCGTATACTTTTATTTTCAACTGATCTGATGCAATACCGTATTTTGAACTTAGGTATCTTAATGCGTTCCGAACTTTTATATTTTCAACGAAATATAAAAATAAAAATAAGTAACAAATATATACCGATCTACTTTCGTCTATTTTTGCGTATTCCATTAAATACTATTTTCCTTTTTATGTACAAACTAAGCTAGTCTGAAAAATACTACATTGTTCAGAATAAATGTTGGCAACCCTATGCTCCAAGCGTGAAGAGTTCGAAACGTATAGGTATATCATAAGTACCGTGGGTCGCACCGAATAGGTACACGGTTCAATATTACGTAACCTGACGTGCAGCCAATGACCCACTTAGAAGATTACTAAGCTAACGATAATAAAAGTATATCAATACAAATATATATATGGGAACGACCTATTTGCTTTTGTCTTCTAATATTGTTGTTGTATATACGAATAGTGTTGTGAATGTTGCAATACATACATTCTTGTTATGTCACAACATTCTCGCAAAACAACAGCGGCAAATGATTTCACTGAACCATCTGATAACCTACTATCGACTGTCGACCCCGCGTGTCTACAAAAAAATATACAATTTTATTTCACGTGAAATTCTGTTTTTCACAAATCTTACGGGAAGCTTGAATTTATTATAGATAAAAAGTCTATAAATATAATAAATATATGACGACCACTGTCGGACAGTGGTGTGCTGATGGATTTACAAGACGGAGGTCCTGGGTTCGATCCCCGGCTGGGCCGATTGAGATTTTCTTAATTGGTCCAAGTCTAGCTGGTGGGAGGCTTTGGCCGTGGCTAGGTACCACCCTACCGGCAAAGAGGATATAGCGTTCCGGTACGATGTCGATACTGAAAGTGGCGTGGATTTTCATCCTACTCCTAACATTCCGCTTCCGTTTTAGATTTCATCATTACTTACCATCAGGTGATATTGTAGTCAAAGGCTAAGTAATAAATAAAAGATAAATAGCCTGTATTTATAAGTTCCAGGGTTTACCTCTACATCAAAATCCTTCAAAATCGACTCAGCGGTTTAGCTGTGAATAGTAGATAGATGGACTTTCGCATTTAAAATATGTATTAGTATGTAACAAAATCCTTGAATTTCCGCCCACTTTCAAACGTCTGATAGTTTTGAATTTTACACACGTATGATAAATTAATTTGCTGGACTTTATTTCATCCTAGCTAGTAAGTAGTAACATGAGAATAATCTAGACTTTTCTAGATCTAGAAAATTGCAATTATTATTTTCATGTTGTAAGCCTTGTGACGCTGCTTTCAACTTTGAAAGCATTTTAATTTATTTACATTTTTAATTATTAAAGTAAACATTAAGATAAGTACTATTAAAAAATTCCAATACCGCTATAATCTACAAGCGAGTGTATCTTATACTTCCTATCTATCTGCTATCTAATCGTGTTGTAAGTACTGACCAATGAGTAACGAAAATGAACGAATTCTGCTGACAAGTAAGACGTGAATAAATGCTTTTTCTACATTTTTATTACGATCGCTCGAAATGTAGGTGATACTGCACGTAACATTCGATAAAAACAAAGATAACTAGTGATTATGACTTCTATTTATGGTTCTAGATAATTCTACATCATATTCGTAATTCTGATTGATGTTGCTTGGACACAGACCACCTCTCTATAGAAGAAAGAATCGAGGAAATGCAAAAAGCATTCTTGGCACCAATCCACGCGGCTGGCTGTTACGTTTTCTAATAAACTGCACAGTCACTTACTACCAAATGAGTCAAACGCTAACTCTAATCAAAAATAAATCAAAAACAAAATAAATGTTAAAAACGTGTAAGAAAATGAAACGTGATAGCAACGTAAATATAACCGATTTGTCTAAAAGTGAATTTAGTAAGTACTATCAATGATAATATAATCAGTACCTAGATATCGTTACTTGCTTGATATTTTTTATCGCATGAAGATATCAGTTTATCTTTACGTCGACGCGACAACACGAAAGTGAGAGAATGTAATCAGGTGCAGTTTATTGGGTCAATGAAAATAGTTGAAATGGAAGAGTTTAAAGTTACAAGTTAATGTGTATAGAGTTTTTACATCAACAGTGTGTTTGTCACTTAAAGCCCCCTAAACTGTTGGACTTATTTCAATGAAAATAGCAGGTATTATTAGACCCTGAACGGTTAGAATTGAATACTATAGATGTATGTCATCATGATTGCATTTTCATGAATTTAAATTTTTGTTTAATTTGTACGTATTAGTGCCTACCCTAGTAAGAAATCTGTGCACGCCACTGTATAATTCCATATAATTTCATTCATTATTATGAACGTTTTTATATGTAGCAGACAATGTAGTTAGAGTTGCAGTTACATCTTTTATGCTACAAGTAAAAACACTGTTCAGAAAATGTAACTTGCGTTTTTTGCTTTAATTTTCTCGGTAAATTAGTTTTCCGCACAGATGGCAATTATCAGACGTATTAAACGTCTCACGTATAATACTACACGTAAGTGACTACCACGTTTATATCGTGGAAAATCCTGTTCGGTACCACCGCATCCTTTTGGATGTTACGAATAGTCCAGTCATTATAGTAAGTTCACCTCGGAATTCGAGATACCCAGCTGTAAGTCTGTAAATACAATCATGTATATTGATACCCTAAAAGGTGTCTCTAAACCTATATATAGTAGGGTGTACGCTACTATTAAATTTCAAGGTCAAAAGTCACAAAAATTTATATACATACATACTTTCATAGTAAAGGAATTTGAGTCAGCTTGGGTATTACTCTTAACGCTGGCAAATAACTTTGGCATATGAACTATATGATATATCTACCTATTTTGTTATTCGGCTATTCACCCATTTGGCGGTCTCGTGTCTGATCGGTTTTATAATATGTTCTGCCAACAAACACGTGGTGTGTTCAATCTTATCTCATTAATATTTAACATAAACATCGACATATGCACCTTCATAGGAAGAATATAGAGTTTAAAATCCAACAATAAATTATCTGCCGGATGTCATTTAAGTTTTCAGTTTTAACAATGAACAATTTTAGAACCGAGAGTGTATATTTCCTAGTACAAGACCTTTATAAAGGGACGTATTTTGTAAGTTTGATATAGTCTTTCTACTTTCCGAAGTACTTTACTTTTTAATAAACGGGTTTGTGCTGATGCTTTCATACTACCTACTGCGATTTCAGTCTCTACTTTTCATATTTCATGCATTGCTTCTCGAGGGTTTATTGGTAACATTTTCATTAGGAAGTTAGACCTGATAGGTTCCTATTCAATAATCATGTTTTGCTCTTTAATCCGCTTCTGAAGTCAACCCGTTTCCAACATATACGATCTTTCATTTGATACCCATATTGTTAGGGGTAAAAATAAAAAAAGAAATCAACCCTGGGGCTGGCTGTAGTAGGGCGTGCAAAAGAAATGGACATACATACATACACATATACGCTCTAAAAACATTACCCTCCTTCTAACGCAGTCGGGTAAATATGTCAAGTACAACGTACGACCTTTGCTCACGATATTATGCAGGTCGTTCATCCATTTCCCTGCAAAATAGTAAAGGACGGTAACTGACCTCTGTTTATTTTACATTGACTCATTGTAACTACTCTGAACACTCAGATCTGAACTTTATATTGTTTTTATTTTATATTTATACCTTAGCCATAACGTCCGCGACCTCCTGATGGGATATTTGCTAACTTCTTGCTTTCAATGAAAACCATTGAACGTCGATATTCATTTAGACAATATGCTACAGAAATTGTTTTTTTTTTTGCACTAGGTAGGTGGTACTCAATCAAATTACTCACAATGAAATAAATTGTGTAACACAGGCTCGGTAGAAATTTTACTCCTAGATACTCCCTTAATTGAGAGAGGAAGAACAGGCCATTGGCACATTATAAGTAGCATTAAAACTATTGTAAGATATAGTGTAAACTTGGACGGATATGACGTCGCACGATCTCGTGTTGCCTCGTACGGACGATAGGTGGCGTGACTTGTTTCCGAAAAGAGTAACGGGAGCGACTTGTGCTTTAAGGCGCTATTCGTACGGTCGGCTTCAGTATGTTCGTGACGATGGCGTTCGAGCCGCCCACATTTCTTGTTGTGTAATTCTTTATGGGCTACTTGGGATAGGCGGGAAGACTGACTTGAGTGGAAAAGGGGAGTGTTAGTTAAATGTCAAAGGCGGATTAAACCCTATATACAACGTTGACAAGTTCGTGACTCCACTCTGCCATTCTAGGGTCTTTTTTTGGTCACAGTTTGATTTGTTAATTAAGTTGTCCTGACAAATATTGTGAATCATTAACTAATTATTCGTTAACTAATAATTGAAACTAGGTTGTATTGTATCTTCACGATGATTAAATCATACACAAATAGGTATTCCTAGGAACATCCAATGATCATATCGATAAAACGTGGGTAGAACACAATAATATTCGGCGTTTTCCTATTCCCTACCTACGTAACAACAGCTGACAGCTCTACCTGTAGTGCACTGTAGGTAGCGAGGTCAAGTTTAAATCTGAGTCATGAGATATTTTTTTAAATTCTCGCGTTTTAAATTAAATTTTTCATTAAGAAATCAAGTACCCATAATCCGTGACTAAAGTTTAGTTAGCAAATAAAGTTTAGCATTTTCTTTTTTTAATTATTAATTTTATCTTTTCAGATACGTCTACTTTTCATTCAACTGTGACGTAAATAACGGCCTCAAAACGGATTAATAAGGTTAGTAACAAGAGTTACAGGTAGTCAGCAATGCTACTAATATTATAAACGCGAAAGTTTGTATGAATGTTTTGATGTTTGTTACTATTTAACGCCGCAACTACTGAACCAATTTATCTGAAGTTTAAAACTAAGACAAATAATACCCTAGATTAATGCATAGGTTATATCCCGAAAAATCCATGGTTTTTGCGAGATTTGTGAAAACTAATTGTTATGATGGTATGAATGTTTGTTAATATTTCACGTCGCGACTACTGAACCGAATTAGCTGTAATTTGGAATTGAGATAGATTTATAACCTGGACCACAGATTAAAGAATAATGGGCAGATAGAGCGCACGGAACACGACGGTGTCGTAGCCGTTCCAAATACAGAATTCAAAAACGAATACATTCTCGTGTCAATACGACACGAAGCGTTGCATCAGTAATTTTCAATATTATTCTAGAAAAATAAAGATATATAGGAACACAAGAGTGTTTCGTTTGAAACGGTAACAAATATTGTTACCGTTTCACGCAAAAATTACTGAATGGATTTGGCTGTTTGCAATGGACACGATCTAAAAAAAACTTAACTTATGTTACCTATGTGAAGCCGCTAAATGATGACGTCAGTAAAGACAAAACTCATAAACGACGTTTATTGTGATGATTATTGTATTTTTTAGACTACATTTAATACTTAAAGTATTGACGTCAGATTTTTTGTTAATTTATTAACCTCGAACGATTAAAATCGAAAATCGACCGATTTAAGAAATTTTTTCACCATTAGAAAGGGAAATACATGGGTGAAATCAAAGTCTACTAATCGTTTCTGAGGTTTATAGATATATATATTTATATTTAATGATAAAGAAAAAATCCATAAGAATTTTTTATTTGTATGCGTAAATAAAACCTTGACCTCAATATCTTAATGATATTAAGTTACATAAAAGGTCAAGGTTATTCATGATACACGAAAATAACATTAACGCTTACCGAATGCTCAGACGAATAATTATGTATTTGATCTAAGATCGAACGATATACTTTTTTGCGCCATTTAATGTACCTTTTAGATTATTTTATGTTTATATGTGGTATTGTTATCTGTGGGCACACTGCATATACCTTAATTTGAAAGACTTGTACCTACGACTGTAAATAAATTAAAAAAAAAAAGTACCTTTACAGTTCGCACTTGTCACTCGAGCTGACATGAAATGACAGTTGACAGGTGACATTTAAATCGCGAGAGGTATTTTTACAAGTAGCAGATAAAATTTTATTCTAGTCTTCGTTATAGTAACCTATTTCAAGATTTTATGAAATAAACTAATATACGTTTTTAAAGACGTCGCAAAGTAAAGTGTATTTATCGCAGTTTAAATATGAACTGATAATATTAATAGGTGTGTTTCGTATGTCCCTCTTGTCAGTGTCCGCTAAACAGGTACCACCTCGATGTTATCTCATCCCGCCGTGAAGTAATTTATATTCCTGTGCCATTGAATCATTAATTTTTATTTATTTTCAGAGAATAAAATGGCACTAATTCTCCAATATTTAAATGATATGCACATATTTATGGACAAATATGGAGGTAAGTTCTAACTATATTTGAACTAAGCAGTGGTTAATAGAGTTAGTTTCGAGTGTACTTTACTTATTGGAAAAAGAAGTAATTATTCTATTCGCCATTACATAGAATTAGACTAATTTGCTAATTTTGTATTTGAAATTGTTTTTTTTTGTACATAACATTGACCCTGAAAGCCACAATTTGAGCTAAATAAAGTTATTCAGAATTTATAATCTCTTATCAAAAAGAAATTGTGTCATAAGTAAAGTTAACATCAATATCAATAATATTATATTAAAAGAGCCAGTAATTAAAGTGATTTGAACATGAAGATAATAAAAACATTCCCTTTCAGATCCACGGACAAATCCATGGCTCCTGATGAGTTCACCTTTTCCTACATTAATAATATGTTTAAGTTATATTTGTCTAGTCAAGGTAATTATATACTTCCTGATAATAAATAACCTAATAGCATAAAAGTTACTTTAATAAAAAACATACCATTATTGAGACTATTAAATTAAGAGCAGTTAATACAATTTAAGTATATATATTTCTTTGTCAATAGTATTTATTTAATAAATCCCATTGAAATAGCTACTAATGGGTTTACATAGCAACTTCATTGAGCAATACAAAAAAGAGGAAATATGCTCAATCAAAACCATTTCTTATTAGAAATTACATTTACTTTAGCATTATATTTTGGTATATTGCTGAAATGTGTTGCTATATGTTACAATTTTTTTAAATGATGGATCTTCAAATACCATCTGCTTGAATGGATTGCAATGTCAAATTTTCAAACTATTTTATGGCTTTGAAATTATTGGCCTAAAGATTTTACTTGCAATGCTTTAAAACACTTTTTAGAAGAAATAAATTCGACAACATAAAACACACGTAACACATATACTCAGAGGCACAATTTTCCCCCCACTTTTATATACTCCCATCATATCAAAGATAATTGTGCCTCTGAGTATATTACTACTGAATAAGCACAATCAATTAAAAAGTACCAAAATATGCAATAACACTATTAAAATAACTATATTTTTTCCATCAGTTCTATATTTGACTGTGTATATGATTCAATGTCTTATTTTCAGTTTTATGGACCCCGATTTATGGAATCAAGAAAACCCTATGAATTAAAGAATTTATTAGTAATATACAACTTTTTGCAAGTAGTGTTCAGTGCATGGTTATTTTATGAGGTGAGTTTTCTGATATTTTCTTAACACAACATAAACCTATTATCAGTCCACTATGGAGCATGTGTCGTGGCTCAGAATGGTAAAATAGCTAGAACTTAGTACTCTGTCCAAGTATAGACTGGCAAAATACATATATATAGAGAATAATATATAGAGAATTGTTAGCAATTATCTGCACTTTTTTTTCTGTACTATTGAAGCAGTATCTAATTACATAAATGCAAGCTTACAAAGTAAGTATGCATAGGGTTGCCAACTATACTGTTTTAAACAGTATTATACTGTTTTTCACTAGATTATACTTTTTACTGTTGAACAAAAATAAAGTATACAAAATACTGTTTTCAGCATCAAAATTCGGAACATTACTGTATAAGTTAGACTCTCACAAATTTGTTATTATTTACTTAGTGGGCCACCTCAGCATTTACTGAGACAGTAAATTGTATTTTTCAGTAATTAATGATAAGTGGCGGGAGGATAGAAATAGAGCATCTATCAATTTAATTTTAATTTCTGTTATAACTGTAATAAGGCGTATGAAGGCGATTGTATGAAGTTTTTAATAAATATTGTAAATTCGTAAGTTGTGCGAAATGCTCTAAAAATATGTATTTAAAACAATAAATACTGTTTGTTTTTCTAAAATACTGTTTAATAATCCTCATAGACATGAATATACTTTATTTCTTGTAAAAAAAATTGGCAACCCTAGGTATACAGACTGAGATAAAACTCCAGGCTTATCAAATAAAACTTGAAGGCATGATACGTCATAGAAAATTCATAAAAAAAAATACATTATGCCATATGGAAAAAATGCCACTCTCTGTTTTATTTTTAATTTTTTTTTTTATTTACCATGAATTTAAACCACAGTTGATGATACTTGCTTGACTTGAATATTCACAATATTTGAAAAATAAATCACTTTTACAATTATTATTTAATCATGTACTTATTTTTTTATTTTGTAAAGTGTAATTAAATAACTATATTATTCTATAGAACGCTAAGGCTAATTTAACCTAATTAAACTTTAGGCAGGCATTAAGACAATTTTTGTACTACTAACTACTACTTAGTTAAATTTATATACATATACATATAGTAGTTGAGTTATATTGCTGGTAAACTTATTTACTCTGTGCTATTAAATTCTTAGAAACTATAGACCAACTACACACAACAGTACTAATTCTGTTTCAGTTTTTTTTTGTTAAATAATTGGCCTGCGCTTGACTACAATCGTGTTGTAAAGGTCTAAGTCGGTGTGCTCCAGAACATGCCTATTCACTCGACGAAGTATACTATACGACGAATTATACTTCGACGAGAAAATATTACCATCAAGCTTAACAACTGACTGACAAGCAGCATTCTTGTGTTCTAATCTGAAGGGTAGGATTGTCGATTAAATTTAATCGAAGTTTATAAAAAGTTTAGGCACAGGCTCTTCAACGCCTCGGGTTGGTGGGCGCAAGGCAGCACTAATCCTTGTATGCCCTGAAAAGTGTTACTCAGCTTATAAACTATGGTTTTCTACTGACCATCGAGTGGGCGATCGGCATAATCCGTCAATAATTATTATTTAAAAAAAACCGACGTATGAGGATGTAGATTAGAGATTGTAAGCAGATTATTAAATGGCATGGCGAGATTATTTCCGTGCCGTATTCTAACGCATGTAGAGATGACTTTTAAAAACTTGAGAATTAAATGCTTGCTTCTGTATCAATCTATTAGTAAGTTTAACAAAAACGTATTTTATAAAAAGTTATTGTACGATAATGTTATTGTACCTATTAATACGTTTAATTTTCTATTGTCACGCTATTTTATAAAGACAAATAGTTCCATTGTTGGACTTGAACTCCATCTACAAGATTGACTTTAAATGTTTGCCTAAAAACATACAGTACTTGCGTCTTGTGCAAGTATTCTGGCCGGTTAACATTTTAAACCTGATTTGACATAAGTTCGTAATATTTTGCAAATCTTACATGCGTACCTACTTGGTTAAGAAAATATTGTTAAAGATTTTATGACGACCAGTTTTTAATGGGGTTTCATATGAATAAAACTCATTAGAAATATTTCGAAAGGGTTTGATGTATTGAATATTTTTATGTCTCTTACTATTGCTGTTTGGACAATTTCGCATTCTTTCTGGATTGCCGCCAAACTGTTTTGGAAGGCATTTTGGCTTGACGGCTTACATATATCTCGAGAGCTCTGAGATATGCAGATTTGTTTATTAAGTGGAATGTTTATCTTTGTCAAAGGGCGTGTGATTTGTACATGTCAATTATAGGGTGACTCATAACCCAGATTCATTGATAACCCTAGAGTGACATTTTATAAGATTTACGCGGTTTTGTAATAATAATTAGTAAAAAACTACTTATTACAAATTTACACACTAAATTATCTTTATAAAAACTTATAAAGTTAGTTTAGTGTGTAGGTATTTTACTCTGCAATACAACATAAAATAGGTTAATTATTGTTTATCAGATAATAATATAGGAATGGAATATATGTATGTTTTAAGTAGATGGATATGCCTTGCCCTTAATAATACATCTAGGAAAATAACTTGATTACTATCGGACATACTCTTTAAGATTTCCGACGAGGTAAGCGGGAAAAAGGAAATAATACCAATGAATACCATTCATTGCCTGTACATCCGCTTTATAAAGTCTACGTACGCTTCTCCATTCCAAACGTCCTTATTAGTTAGATTAGAGCCTACTGGCAATGTATGAAGGTTGTAAGAAATAAATGAATTAAGAGTAAATGTTATAGCACAAAAATTAAAAAGTCAACTATATGTTTCATCATTTAACAACGCATATTCGGCTCACTGATCACGAGTCTCCTCTTAGAATGAGAGGGGTTAGGCTAATAGTCCACCACGCTGGCCCAATGCATATTGGCAGACTTCACACACGTAGGAAATTAAAATTTTCAGGTATGCAGGTTTCCTCACGGCGTTTTTACTTCACCGTTTGAGACACGTGATATTTAATTTCTTAATACGCACACAACTGAAAAGTTGAAGGCGCATGCCCCGTACCGGATTAGATCTATACGTCCTCCGGAATCGAAGGCAGAGGTCATATCCACTGGGCTATCACGGCTTATAATTATATTCTACATGTTTTACCGTATCTATTTAATTATTTTAATTGTCATTTTAAGCTGTTAGTATTATTTAAGACGTTAAAGAATTCCCAGTAGGCTTAGCATGCTTCATAAAGAGACATATTATCGACCAATAGCGACGACATCGAAAATATCGTTCTTTCTTTCGTGCCACCGCAAGGAACATCGAAGCGAAATTTTTTCGATCCACTGTTCGTTATGCTAAGTCTACTGGTGATAGTCCATTAAGGCAGACTATTATACCACTTTACATCAGTATAAACAAATTGTAATGAACATTTGTCAATATGGTGGAGAGTATTAATTTAGTTGTAATAATTGAGCACTTTTATATATAATGTACCCAGAGCTTGATGGGCGGATGGCTGAATCATTACAGTTTACGATGCCAACCCGTGGACTACTCTGACAGTCCTATTGCCAATAGAGTAAGTCGACAAGTGACATCAGTATGCTCCAACAAAGATCAGACTAACATCACTGTACATAGACATCATATATTTCTTTTTCAGGGACGTGTAAATAGATATTTTTTAAGGTGAAAGTGGTATTTATAAAAATTAAGAACCGTTTACATAATAAGTATCTACCAATTAAACTAACTATCGTCAATGCATATGTGTTACTGTAAAAATGGTGGTAATTTAATACTAAACGATAAGAGCGACCCATTTGACGATAGCGTGATAAATTCACAATTTTTTGGGTGCAGCTTAATACTGTGGATTCGTGTGATAGCGTTATCAAACGCATGATCGTATTGAACATTTTGAGGCGTTTGCCCTTTGCGTTTTACACGAGACGTATGCATCGACTTGAAAATGTAATGTTAAGCATAAGAAGTCCACCATAAGGGTCCCGGCTCACTATGAAATTTTGTCATAATGATTTTATACTGTAACCTACCATCATTTCTTTTCATTCTACTACTAAACGCGGTCATTTATCTTTACTAAGTTCGTTGAGTGACTCAAAATCGCCTGGTAGACTTACTTTTGTAACAATATAGACCGGGCAACGATTTATCAGCACTAAAGGTTGAAATGCGTTTACTCAGAAATCTGTTTACCTACAAACTGACTTACTGAGCATACACTTTCTACGTTCGCGGGCGCTCATATATCCAGAGCCAGACCAGTATATTACTACTTTCCCATTGCTCGTTGTCACATCTTAATAGTGATAACTTGGTGACAATAAGCCACTCTTGACAGAAACTCCTAGTGAGCAGGGGTATAAGACTTATCGGTACAAGGTAATTAACCGATAGTATGTGTGCGACGACTTACGGCGCCTCGCTATGCCAGTATACGAGTAACACAGGGCCAGGTGTCGGCATATTGTTTCAGATCGGGGCCGCTGGCTGGTTCACAGGCAGGTATAGCTTTCAGTGTCAACCCGTCGACCACTCGAAAAGTCCACAAACAATGAGGGTGAATTATCAAAACACATTTTAATTGAACCCTTGCCGTGTCGTCTACTCACAGTTCTATCGCAAACGTTCACATTCACACACATTGTCACCGACATAAACACTGTAATACGAATGGTGCAACTGTTCATATAGTACCAAACACGTCTGGCTAATAAAACACAGCCTAATAGGCGTATAAAATAATTTGAATATTAAATACCCTTGCGAGAGAATAAAAATTAAATATACAATCACTTATAAAGATATAGATGAACAATCTTTTTTCAAATAGGCCTCGACTAAATCGTTTATATCACAGGAGGTCTTCATACATACTGAATAGTGTGCACCGATGTAGCCCCTTCGATCTAAACAGTTATCACATCAACATTCTAATTACCATTATCATAATTAATTACATATTTTGACGACAATTACAAAACCACGATTACAATCGATTCAAATAAGTGAACCAAATGAACCGATATATCAAAGTATTAAAAACAATAACATAATAATTATTATATTTAGTTCATTTATTTGAAAAAGCATGTACATTGCACACATTTCAATAAGTAAAACTCTGGTTTGTAAAATCTATTCATTACGTAACAGCAAACTGCTTAATCTCTATGAATTCTCGTAGTTCAAAAATATAAAAATTACAATAAATAATTTACATCAACTTTTCGCACAGAACTTCAAAATAAATCAATTTCATTTGTTCATTTTTGATTAATATAATTGTTTATTATTTTTTTTTATTTGTATAGATTTTACAAACGCCACACTCATTCATTTTAACGCAACAAAACTAAAACGAACATTGTCATAATTTCAGTTGTAGATACACACATCTCCATAGCACGAAACCCATTCCACAATTCATTATGGCTATTAGATATAATTGTTTGTTTTTTTATAATATGTGGCTAGCTTTGCTCGCCGCTTTCCCGCATTATTTAATTTATTGCTGTAGTATAAAATGCGGATACTGAAAGTGAAAAAAATAACAAAAAATCCGCATTTTTTGTATTTTTATCCTACTTGACAAAAGCTTTGTAAATAATAATTTATTAAAAAATAGTTTAATAATTTCTTAGATATAATATTATGTGCCTAATGCTTAAAGAACTGAAAAAAAACATAATTTGAAAACTTGCTTAGTTTATAAAATCTATTATTTTTGCTTAGTTAATAAAAATCTTAAAAGTATTTGTTGACTGGACAAGTATTGACACTTTTTAAATTTTCAGATGGTAAACGCCTGTTGGTGGTACTACTTCTCAAAGTTTACAGAATTCTTTGATACGGTGAGTATTTTACTTGTGAATGATTAATATTAAACTAAATTGAGATTATGTTGTAGTTTACTATAGCCACTAGTATACAGTTATAGTAATCTACACTATACGAGTAATCAGATTACCTAGCACCCTAAAAGATTCATCATACATAAAATCATTCATGATTGTCTATTGGCTAAACGCAAGATATTAAATTTTATAGCAACATCACATCGACAAAAAAAAAATAGCGAAATCGGTTCAGCCGTTTTCGAGATTTGCGTTTAGGAAGATTCAAGATTCATTTTTATATATATAGACAAATATTTGAATATGTTAAAATGTCAGGTAAAATAATTTAGTATATACTACATACATTATAATTTACATATGGTACAAGTAGTAGTAGTAAAAAGTAGCTTTTAATAATTTTCAACAAATTTTATTCTCAAATTAAATTTAAACTTACAGCTTTTTATATCATGTAAGTAAGATAATAATTACGTAAAATTTACTGTTTACAGTAAAAATACATTAACATACCTAGTATTTATACCAGCTTGTGGTTTTCTGATTTAAACGAATGGCGTATTTTAATCATAATTTAGAATTTCAATTCATTCAGTTTTTTTAGCCTCAATACCTTTAAATTAATCATCGATATTTTAATTAATACTTTTAAATTAATTAATAAATTAAAAGTACTTAAAAACTTAATTACAGTTAATAATTTACTAATGTTTAAAAGTTTTAGCACCAAATGCTAATAGTCTAAGATAAAAAACGACCTTCACCCATCTGTTTAATGGATGAAAAGTGTTTGATTTCTCCGGGCCAAAACTCCTGGCCAAAGTATCATTAATGATAGTTAATAATGGATAGTAAAGCCAGGATTTTTTTACGCAACAATTTTTTTTAAGGTACTAAATTGAATATTTACTTTCCACACTGTACATCCATTAAAATGTTGAGTGAAGGTCATTTTTAATACGGATCTTACTACAAAGGCTGTGTTACCGTATTCTACTACTAATCCAGACAGGGTTAAGTTCTAAAGGTCGTTGTACTGTTTCAGATCTTCTTTGTGCTAAGAAAGAAATTCGACCACGTATCAACCCTGCACGTGATCCACCACGGCGTGATGCCCATGTCGGTATGGTTTGGGGTTAAGTTCACGCCGGGCGGTCACTCCACGTTCTTCGGCCTGCTCAACACGTTCGTGCACATCATCATGTACACGTACTACATGCTGGCGGCCATGGGCCCGCACATGCGGCCGTATCTGTGGTGGAAGAGGTACCTCACCACATTGCAAATGGTACGTACTGTCCTTTTATCCTACTACAACTCAGACTAATAATCTGGCAAGTTCGTTATAGTACCCAGTTAAGTTTAAGTTAAGTTTATGATTTTTTATTGTTTTAGTTTTTGTTACTTGTAAAGTGTATATGGCTACACTAGCGAATTGGGGATGACCTGTTATGTTAGTGTAAGTTTGTGAATAAATAAATAAATAAATAAAAAATAAATAAATACTCCCATAACATGCGGGCGACAGGGGGAAAGACTGCACGGATGTGAAATTACTCATGCGGGGAAGTGATGTGCATCAGTCGTGGTTTTTTCATTCATCGCTTTACGCCCCTCGCCTCGCGCGGAACATCGGGAGTGTTACGAACGAAGTTGCCAAGCATAGGGACCTGTCTCGCTAGACGTCACTTTTCCGTCAAAGTATATGATCAACGATCTTAATGCTATTATAAAATCAGTCTATAGAATCGATGTTTCATAGTTTTAATCGTATTCGTAGGTTAAAAAGCTCCGTAAAAATACCTTTTTGTGCTAGTTGAATGGTGTAAAAAATGGGCAAAAACTTCTAGTTTTGTATAGGATATATTCCAAATCTAAGCTCGTTGATAAAGACAGACGATTTTGTATATAAATTTGAATGCGATACAAGTCTAGACCGTTCCGTGCCTTGGTCCAAGGAGACCCCACAACAAACTCAGTCAGGTTTTTCCTTTTTAGTTTATCACCATTTAACAATAGATACGAGTATGGAAGTAGCCTGTCATGTAATACATTTCATTTCCAAGCAATTTTGTCGTTTACATAATCATTAACACTATAATACGACTTTTCTATAAACTTGCGTTTTATTGCTTTATGGTTTAAAATGCAAATTTTTATTAGAGTCAAGTTAGTTGTGGATACCTAAAAATTACAAATATACTACATATCTATATAGTATATCTGTAATTTTATAAAGCTGAAGAGTTTGTTTGTTTGTTTGATTGAACGCGCTAATCCCAGGAACTACTGGTCCGATTTGAAAAATTCTTCTAGTGTTAGATAGCCTATTTATCAAGGAAGGGTACAGGCTATATTTTATCCCCGTATTCCTACGGGAACGGGAACCACGCGGGTGAAACTGCGCGGCGTCAGCTAGTAATGGAACTACGTATTAAAATTTAAAGAGTTGTAGTCAATCAACCAAATACCAATTTTAAGTCAGCATTGCTGATGTGCGAAGTTATTCAATATATGATCTTTATTATTGTATTATTTTTGTTGTTTTTGCGCAAGAATTACAAAGATACATAAAATGTTTAAAATATTTAAATGTAACATACATAATTGTCCTAAAAATATGGAGCCAATTCAGCCAATAAATATTCAAGATGGTAATTCATTAACCTTACAATTATAAAAAGTTTTATATTGTTTCCTTTGTACGAATGTTAATTTAATGATAATCACGTAATCATTATTTATTAAATGTTCTGTCCATACAATTACGTAGAAAGTTAACCTATTGTTTTTGTAATAAATTACTAAGGTCAGTATTTAAATTTGAACCTGCTCATAAAAATGTATAAGGATTAGCCGAGAATGCGCAATTCGAGAAAATGTTTTCGCAAATTTCCTCTATGTTTAATCAATATTAAAAAAGAGGTTATATGTACAACCCGTATGTAAAATAATTCATCAATGCCCGCGACTTTTTCAAAAATTATGATCGCAATTGGATTGGATTCGAATATACTTAGTTATTGACTTGTTTTGTGTAATAATAAACTTAAGGTATTTTTTAAAACCATCGGGTAATGGAAATTAAATTAAATCACAACAATAAAATGCTCAATAATAATAATAGTTAAAATGAACGAATGAATGAACATAATATTAACATTAATATACTTTATTATCTATATTAGTATATTAATACTAGCCAACCCCCTGCGTTTTCACCCGCGTAGAATACGGAGACATAATATAGCCTATGACACTAACGAATAAAGTGGCTTTCTTTCAGAAAACAGAATTTTCAAAATCAGTTCGGTAGTTTTAAAAATTGCCTCCTTCGATACCACAAACTTTCATCACGAAATCCCGAAAACCGCTTGACGTACAAATTTAAATTTGACAGGGAGGTAGCTAATAGTTAGTAGCCGCTAAGAACGGATTTTGCGATAGAGCTGGATTAAAGAGGTCTAAGGGCGGACGAAGTCTACCGCTAGTAGATTAATAATACAAGACCAGGGACCTATGGTGTGGTTTGACGGCCTTCGTGGCGCAGTGGTATGCGCGAAGGATTTAATGACGGAGGTCCTGGGTTCGATCCCCGGCTGGGCTGATTGAGGTTTTCTTAGGTCCAGGTCTAGCTGGTGGGAGGCTTCGTTCATGGCTAGTTACCACACTACCGACAAAGACGTACCGCTAAGCGATTTAGCGTTCCGATACGATGTCGTGTAGAAACCGAGAGTGTGGATTTTCATCCTCCTCCTAACAAGTTAGCCCGCTTCCATCTTAGATAACATCATCACTTACCATCAGGTGAGATTGTAGTCAAGGGCTAACTTGTAAAGAATGAAAAAAAATGTAAATGAAATTAAGAAGAAGAAGGATTCCGTCTGTATTTTCGACCGGACTTGTCAACAACAAAAATACAATTATTAATTGAAACATTAAAAACATAAATTAAACTTAGCATACAAAGGCGGCCTTATTACTATACGTATATAGATACCTGGTAGAGATTACTTATAGGATTACTATAAGTAATCTCTACCAGGCAACCCCTGACGAGAGAACTTGCGAAGAAAGAGCGGGAAGGTGCAATACATTATATGTAATTATATATATAAACAATTAAATAAATATATAAATATAATATAATATATACGTAAGTATAATATTATAATTTACATATGTTTTACATAATATATTACAACTAAATTAAATAGACGTGTCGTTGTTTTGCAGGTGCAGTTCGTGGGCATAATGGTACACGCGTTCCAGCTGCTGTTCATAGATTGCGACTACCCGCGCGCCTTCGTGTGGTGGATCGGCATGCACGCTGTCATGTTCTTCTTCCTCTTCAAGGACTTCTACAACCAGTCCTACTCCAAGCCTAAGGTAACTACACCAATACATATTGCTCGCCTCATGACGATAAGCGTTGAGGTTGTACTCTACCATCATTATCAGTTTATTCTTACGACCTACTACAGAACCTGGCTACTTATAGAATGGATATGAAGCTTGGACCCACTATGCGGCTCTAATGCCCGTCAGTAGGCTTAAAAGTGATTAGAACAGGAGGAGGTGTAAACTTCCCAACACCGAGATGAGAATTTAAACTGATTTTCTTAGAAAGAAAACGCACTATCTCTTAGCCAGACCCAGGATATGAACCCAGGGCCTTGTGATCCGAAAGCATATGATTCTATATGTATACACCCTATAAATAAAACGGCCAAAGAACTCTCTACTCAAATGCCTTATTTATATTACGATTATAGGATAGTAGGAGCACATATAAAGAGTACCATATAATTATATGTACCATATATTAAAAACTTTGATATCACAGATGACAAAATTGAAAATATCGTACTTATAACTTTTGTGTCATCGCAACTAAAGATATCGATATTTTTGTTTCCGCGGCTATTGGTCTATATTTATATGTCGTCTCGACATAATATGTGATGGTGTTCAACATACCTTAGGCGTACAATTTGACTGGCGATATCTCAACGACGACAATGGAAATATGGTTTCTAACTGGTAATTATTATCTCTCATGATAATAATATGGCACTATAGGGTTCTTACAAATATGCTATGCTATGGTACTCTAAACGAGACCAGATAAAACTATCGAATCAGGCTCAATTGTTATGTCTATGCAAATCAATAATTTTCATGACTATAGTTTTTTTTTAATGACCAATATACCCATTTCCTTCAATTAGTCGGGAATTACTGTGTTGAGAGTAGGTACGACAATAGACCAAACGTGCGGGGATTGAACCACCACCCCTCGGTGATGAGTCCGACCGCTCTTACCGTCGAGTTATTAAGGCTATAACGGTTTATTTATATATTTTAAATTTAATCAGGTCCGCGCGAAATCGCCCCAACCCGTGACGACTGAGATCGAAGAGTTGAAAATGCCATACAAGAACGGATCGCTTAAGAACGGCTTCACCAACGGGCACGCGAACGGACTGGTGCGGGCGCGGACCGTGCTGCCCGCGGGGAACTGACCTCTGCACCACTCGCCTCTAGACCATACGCCTCTAGACCATGCGTCTCCAGACCATGCGTCTCTAGACCATGCACCTCTAGAACGTAAGCCTCTGAACCGTGCGCCTCTAAACCATGCGCATCTAGATCATCCGTCTCTAGACCGTGCGCCTCTAGATCACGCGTCTCTAGGCCATGCGCCTATAGACCATGAGTCTCTGGGCCACGCGTCTCTAGGCCACTCACTAGTAGACCGACATCGCAGAACTTACGTATTTTATCAGTGAATTCCAAAAACATGTTTGAAAAGGAGATGTCCATTTCAGGCCAGGTCTATTAAGTTTTCAAGTTCCTTGGCACTCGACATTTATAGTCTGTGCAATGAATAGAAAAATATGCTTTTGTCTATAGCTAAATAGATGTTTAAACAAAACTCAACTCTATTATTACCAATATTCAGTATCTATTCATTTAGCGGTCCACAGGTGGGATTTCAACAGAACATTTATTAGAGACCTGCCCAAGCTCTCCCGACATATTAAAACCTAAAAAATACGGGGATTTGACTAAAAAAAATATATCAAATCAAACTAAATAATTAGTACAAATCCCAAGTTTTCTAGTTTATTACAAGATGGCGCCCTTCAAGCCATTACATAACTGTCATTTTTGACATGTTACTATTAACAGGAAAAGAAAATCAACCCGCCATTATTATCTGTAATGAATTTTAATTTCCTTAAATGAAAAGTGTATTTGTAAATAATAATCAAAAATGGGAATATATTATGTCCTATTTCAGTCTTTGCACTGACCAGGCCTGGGTTCAAACGAATTTGGACCATCTCCTTTAGTTAATTGCATAAAGATAAGATACTGTTTTATAGTACAAGAGCCACCCATCCAGATAATATTACGTTTTATCAAACTTTTAAAATGATTTAATAAATTTTGTACTACCTAATAAAACGGACGTTATCATACCAATGTTCAATATTAATTTTTTAAACATTTTTAAACATTTTTTAAAAAAAACTAATAAGTCAAACCATTTTCGACATCAAACGAAATAATGAAAAAGTAGGTATTTAAATGGCTCAATAAAACATTTTAAATTGATAACTAAAAATTGTATTATTTTATAATTACGATTGATAAAACGTAATTTTCATCTGGTTTCATCTGTATGGAGGCATCGGAATTCGTAAATTGTATGAAGCTATGATACGACTTCAAAGACATTAAAAACTAAACATAATTAGATAGGTAGCTATTAGTATAAAATTAATATCCAAATCGGGAAATAATATTGAAAGAATCTAGAAACAAATATTTAGTAAATATGAATCTTTTTGGGCTCTAAAATTTGTTATTTTCGTAAACCGCGTGCCAACTGCCAATTATTTAAATTTTATTCATTCAAAAACCAGCTTACCTGTAATGCTTGTTGCTTTTTTGTTGTTCAACTAGAACAAATCTGCATTTCTATTTTCTTTCAATAAAAAAATTTCTTACGTCAGATATCTATAAAACCGTGCAATAACAACGAAAATGTCTTTATTTTCAACGTTTGAACAATTTAATGTGATTTTATAACTTTGATTCAATAAAAGACTGTCCCGTTTTGCATCTCTGTAAAGTTTATACAAAGGTATAATGTCAATAACAGATTATATCCAAAAGATTCGTGTACACATGTAAATATGTAGTACTAAAAATGTGACTCGCCTGTTGATTTTGGAAGATCTTTACAAGAAATAATAGATGTCTGCTATTTTGGAAATCACGCGCATTTGCAAAAATATTGCAACTAGTTTATTTCATAAAAACTAAAAACTTTGGTCTTTCGTGTAATTTCTAATTATAGATATATAGCTTAAATAAATACGCGGCATGCGTTGGATTTTACGGTTTACCACATTTTGTGGGAGAAAAACTCAGACCAATTATTGTATAGTAGGTACCTGCCTCGCTAGACTTTACTTTTCTGTCAAAGTAGTCAACGATCTAATTCGATTGTAAAAACAGTCTATAGTATCGATGTTTCATAGTTGTAATCGTGCTCGTCGGTTAAAGAGCTCTGTAAAAATACCTTTTTGTGTAATTGAACGGGCAAAAACTTCTAGTTTAGTATAAGATATATACCAAAGCTCGTTTTCCTCAGAAAATGACAGACAATTTTGTTCGTGAATTTGGGTGTGATACTGATCCTTCTATAATTGGTCTGAGGAGAAAAACGAAGGATGAAATTTTGTATGGGTGTATCCATATTTTTTTTACTCGACATGTTGTGGTTCATGGCTTGACGACCGCTAGTATTAAAACATACATTGAATACAAGGCATTTTTCTATAAATTTTCATCCTTGTATGACTTTCTATATTATATTTGACATAGTGGTTTTTGATACAGTCTATTTTTGAACAAAACGTTAAATATTAAATGCGCATCTCTTATTAAGTTTTTACTCCATTTTATAACTTAAATCATAAAAGACATTGAATATTTTATTAGAACGACTAATATTTTTTATGGACTTTTTAGTATAAGATTTGTTTCCGCGTTATCCGTTATATTAATGTGATATGTAATATAAAAACATATTTTTCAACCAAGCAAAAAAATAATACAGAAATTTACTATTTTTTTTTTAAGAATATTAGTCATGTCTCAAAACATAATCTATTTTATATATTTCTGTTTACCTAAAAAGCAGTTTTTGGAAAAACTTTGACTTTTCAAATTCGAGGGTTTGTTGCTTCAATATTTCTGTAACTTTAGCTTGGTGGACTTATAATGTATGTCCCGGATAGCGTGGAAACATTGTACATTGTACATTGTACATGCTACCAATTAGTTATTCCCGCCCGCTCTGAGACTAAGTCGGTCTACAAATTTGTGGTCTATATCTTTGTGGCTTCAACAATACGTTAATTATATGGTGCAAGTATAACTTGATGCGGCTATGCGCCAAAGCTTGTGTATTCATTAATAATAATTGTTTCATTCGTAAAATTCAATTCACTAAATGAAATGAAAATTGCGAATGTAACTTATACTTTTAGCTATGGCAATCCCTATTGATTCGTTAATAATAGATTTAGTTATCTAAAATGCTAGCGCCAATTTATACTTGCGCTACCTTTATCCCTGCCGTGCATACCTCATGTTGAGATCATACCTTCTGTCCGTGTAGGGGTAAGATAATTCTCACTAAAGGACTGATAAACCACAAACTTGTGACATTCAAATGTGACTGCAATTGTGATCATGCTGTTACGTCATACCTGACAGCTCTTACGAAGTGTCAACGTATCTTAACCCGGCAAATGAGTTGCTAGGAGTTTCAATTTGAATGTCACCAGGCCCCATACATGTGAATTATTTTTACCTGTCACCTGAACACATTCAAACTATCTTTTTTGTGTTGCGTCTGTGAAACGAAATACGCGGCTCCGCACTAAACATCTTGCATTTTTTGACAATACACAAGCGTAATGTGTTAAGGTGACATGTAAAAACTATTTGCATATACTGCACATATATGAGGGATGATAAATATTTTTATTACTGTAACCTCAAATGTGTAAGGGGTATCATGTAATGTGGACCTTCCAGACTTAATGTGTTGGATAGAGATGCGTTGATCTGTGTCTCCGATCCTTTCGATGTGCTTTATTTAGATCTATAAATGTAGGTGAATATGGAAGTGATCCGTTGTTATATGGAATGGCTGCACTTAAGATATGCTATATGTACTAAAACTTAATACTTTATGTAATGTATATGTATACATATATACACTAAATGTTATTGTCTTTATTCTTATGTCAATGAAATATTGATAAAATAAACCATAGGGATTGGAGATATGCCATGCCTTAATTTGTATCCACCGTGAAATGGGCGATTGTATAGTATAGTTATTATCTCTATAGTTATGTATAATATGTTCACATTTTGAGATCTAAACAAAGAACATCGTATAATTTAGTGTAAAATGTGATTTGTCTAGTGTATATACGTTAGGCGGTGTATCAGTGGTGTACATTTTATTTTATTGATACAAAAAAATTATAGCTAGTTATTGTGATCGCATAGCGTTTTGTACTGGTATTAAATATAGATCGCTTTTAGTTTAGTTACAATTGGAAGGGCGATTTGTTTTGAGTTTTAAGTTTGTATAAAGGTGCTCTGTTGAACAATAATATAATATGTTCATTATTTTTACCTGACAGCCTGACACTTTCACACACTTCTAATGTTTGTAATGTCTATAGAATAAAAGAGGTGACGTCACTCTGAAAAGAGACTGAAATCTTACATTCGTGGATATAATACACAAACAAGCACATTGTATGAATTTGTTTAGGTGACAGGTAAAAATAATTTATATATAATCTTTTGGCTGCAGCAACAAATTATATGTATAGACTGTCAATTAAATTATGTTTATATGTGTGCATGTATTATATGTATTGTTTTTATTTTACAGTAATAAAGGCTCTTTCAATTAAAAAAGCAGAGCGAAGGTATAAATAGAAAATATAACACAAGAGAGCTGTGATTTAGATAATCACGACATTCATCACTTGGGCCATAAAAGTTACTTTTCGGATAGTTATAGTATAAATGTTTACACTAAATACAAAATTAAAGAATTATTAATGAACTACAACAAAAATACATTTACTGAATTCCAAAATTACCCATTTAAGAGCCGGGTAAAATTTCGCTGTTTGAGATAGCCTTTGTTTCGATGAAAAATAGTTGATGAAAGAACTTTTTTCTTTTTTACCTATTGTAAGATTTTTACTAAAATATTGTTTTATACTATAAAAAAAAGACAAGCTTTCCGTTTTGGAAAAAAAGTTTGTTAACACAAAATGCAGTGCAGTTATGTTATACTTCATACCAAGTAACACTTAGACGGTTGTGTTGGCTATTTATTTTTGTTTAATTTTAATTTTATTTATTTACCAAATATGTAACATGGTACTGTTTCGAGGTCGCGACGAATTCAATGTATATTATGAATGTATATCGTGAAATTTACCAAGTTAGGTACAAAATTGTTTAGATAATTATATTGTTACTTAGGATTATTTAAAAATAATGTTCGGAGCGACCTCGCCACAGCTAGGGGCTTTGTATTAAAATATTTTATTATGTGTAGTGAGAAATGTAACATTAATATATAATTATTATAATTATGTGCATCTCAAAACAGGCCTTTTAAAAAAGGATAGGCCCTGGCCCACCTTACCACTATATTATGTCCTAGCTTTATATGTGGACTTCGTAATGGAATTATTTATGTAAGTCGGTTTAACAGACAATACATCTTATAATTTAATATTTTATATTTTTAATTTTATTTTAATTGTGATTTTAATATGTATAATTTTATATTTTATTGTATATTCATGTTTTATATGAATCGTTTTGACCGCAAAAACTATTATGAAACTATAGATACATATTTGAGATATTAGATTTGTATTTCTCGCTACATTTAATAAAACTATAACGTTTAAAATAACAACGGGTTGTAACAATATCGGTTTTTGACTGAAGCTGTGAATACTGGAATACACCTAACAGAATAATGGTCATTAAAATTGTACCTTTATGACCTTCTGGCGTATTCGCTAACTCGATTGCTTTCAGAAAATGAAAAGCACTGAAGAGAAAAGATATGCTAGAAAATATTATTGTAGTATTACTCAATATATTACAAATGGTCTCAGTTGGTTTGACATCAAGTTAGCGAATAAGGGTTCATTTACACGAGCATCACGTTGCTAACGGCAGTCGTCGGCAGTCTGCTGCCGTTGTGCCGTCGACTGCCGTTGAGTGCAGTCGGCGACTGCTGTCGACTGTCACTGACTGCAGTCGTTGGTAGCTGTTGCTGCTCGAGTAAATAAACCCTACCCAACTTATTATTCTAGAGGTCGATACCTAGGCATCTCCTCTTCAGGGAAAATGCACTACTAACCCATGGACGTTCATAATAATTAGTCTTCCGTTTTGTTTTGTACTTACCAGAGATGGTGCTTCGCATTACTACGTATAGTTCAGCTGTTATCAGTTACAAGCTAAAGCTCGCCATTTTTTGTAAATAAATATTGTTTCATTAGTGATATTTGAAATCAGGTTATGTAATATTGCAATTTTTATACAAAAATGCAAATAAATTATAAGAATTAAAGTGTTATTTTAGTTTATTTAATCACCTTTTTAGTTCTCATATTTTTTTTTAAATAATAGCGGACGTCCGCGTGGAATTCAGTTTTTCACAAATTCCGCGGTAACTATGGATTTTTCCGGGATGTGAAGTAGCATATGTGTTAATCCAGAGTAAATCTATTTCCATTCCAAATTTCAGCGAAATTGCTTTAGTAGGAAGCAGCGTAAAGGAAGAACAAACTTTACTTACAGACACACAAACTTTCGCCTTTATAATTTTAGTGTGATTACTACCTTAGATACCTTTTTGCGATATGCGTAATGCGACAATAGATAAAGAAAAATATTTAAAATTAAGTAGTAAATTGTCCGACAATTTTCAGGGGCCATATTAATTGTTGTCAAAAGTATAGAAGGAAAATTATAACCATTGGTTCGCCTCATTCAGTCTTGCCTGACTCAACATACACATTTGAACAGTATTGTCATGAATAAATATTTTGTTCATGGGCCAAAGGGTACTTACTTAAATATTAAAGATTAGCTGACGCCGCGCGGTTTCACCCGCGTGGTTCATGGCCTTGATAAATGGGCTATCTAGCACTGAATTATTCAAATCGGACCAGTAGTTCCTGAGATTAGCGCGTTCAATCAAACAAACTCTTTAGCTTTATAATATTAGTATAGTAAAAATAAATATTACCGCCGTTTGTGTAATGTTGTTGTTTGTGCCAAACAACATTGCAGAGTTCTGGTCTAAAGGACGTGGTTGCCGGTGATACAGGCACATGAAACTACATTCGCCAGAGGTTTTCTTTTTTGTTTACAAGTTAGCCCTTGATTACAATCTCACCTGCTGGTAAGTGATGATGCAATCTAAGCGGAAGTGGGCTAACTTGTTAGTAGGATGAAAATCCACACGATGTCGTGTAGAAAACGCAAGAGTTATCGTACCCGGACGCTAAATCGCTTGGCAGTACGTCTGTCGGTATCGTGGTAACTAGCAACGGCCGAAGCCTCCCACCAGCCAAAATAAAAAGGTTAGGCGGCTCTATGTAGTTAGTGTTCTTTGCGTGCTCTCCGATATAAGTGATAGTTTTCCTGTTACCACCAGGTAAGCTTGGCCTGTCAATTACTACTAAAATATTGACTGTAAATTAAAGTAAATCCAGGAAATGGTTACATGTTTAACAACCTGGAGGTGCCAGATTCGATTCCTGCCTTGTAGTAAGAATGAAATTATTTTTTCTAAAGAGCCTTAGGTAGGTATACAATAATTACTGCTACTTAGGTACATCCATAATATCACATGTGATTTCATTCTGCTATAATGGCTACATTTGGCTATATGGGCAATTCCTAGTAGTATAGTCCACTGCTGGACATAGGCCTCTTGCATGGACTTCCAAACAAAACGGTTTCGAGCCGCCAGCATCCAGCGTCTCCCTGCAACCCGCTTGATGTTCTAGGTCGACAAACACTGCGCTTTCCGGTGCGGTCGTTCAAGAGTGTGCAATATGTAATTTGGTGGTTACAAATGGTTCTGGATCTCAGATTATGGAAAAGTTAGGAGCCTGATATTTTGGTAAATGATATTTCAATGTGTTAGCTTCCTTATGACAATACAAAATACACAATTTGTAAAACTTTTCTCGATAGTTTATTTTTTTGAAAAATACATGTTTTGCTCACATATTGCTTTCAATCTCAGGAAAAGCAAACTTATTTTCTTAAATTTTTGTTTTGTATAGAAAATTAGGTATATTTTCTTGAACATGGCCATTTTCGTTATGTTCGTTATGTTTTTTAATTTACTTGCAATTAGGTAAAAATGGTTTTGGCGCTCACGTCATAAAATTTGCGTCGCGCGTCAATCGCTCCGTGCTTTTCACTCACGTGAAAGTCATAATTCGGCGTCTCGCTTGCGCTTCTAATTTTATCTATATCGTACCGACACGCTGCGCGCTCTTAACATTAAGATATTAATAAAATACAATTTATAAAACACACATTTATGTATATATATTTACGAGTAGGTATAACATGGAAGACTAGACACAATAGTATACGGTAAATACAACCAGCAATAACTTACAATAACAAATTACGCTTACAAGTGAGATTTTCACATCAATAAAACAGAGCTAATTAAGTACTAATGTACGTAGAAATTCGTATAAATGTTTTAATATATCTATGGACAGAGATTTCAGGCAGTTTTGGCACAGCGGAAACCTAAGTTGCCGGCGGAGCTGTCGTCTGTGTTGTGCGATCTTGCAGAGCATCGGTACCTGTAGCAATATGATCTGTGGCACAAGTATGAACCACCTTTCTTCACTTTTTCTTTGACCTGATTCAAATTAATTGCAAATTCATTGATTATGAAACACAACTAAACTCACGTGATACAACGTCGGAGTACACGATCACTCACGTGATAGAGTTTGGTTCGTGCCGCGTTGCAAGAACCAAGTCATGACTAAGGGCCCCGTATGGGTTCGAAACTAGTCGGGCATACTCCGACGTTGTATCACGTTATTACGTTTTTGACAAAATGCAGAGGCCATGGATTTTTTAAATATAAACAGTAGCCCATGATCCACTGCAAGATCTTTGTTTCTAAAGCAAAATTCATTAAAAACAGTTTATAAATAAATAATAAATAAATAAAAGTTTATCAGTTCAGCTCTGAAATGGTAATAGACAAACAGACTTTCGCATTAATAATATGTAAAATTTGTTAAATAAATTTTCTCAATGTCAGTCTCCTACTATCTTAAATCACAAAAGATATCTGCATCAATTGTAAATGGTTTAAAAACAATGCATCATTTTGCTTTTATTTCTAAATTCTAATTTAAAAATCTAAAATGTGTAATGCCGTTCTGGCATCACCTATAAAACATACCCCTTCATGGCAAGATATAATAAGTGACCTCCGTGCCTCCGTGGTGCAGTGGTATGCGCGTTAAATTTACAATTCAGGGGTCCTGGGTACGATTCCCCACTGGGCCGATTGAGATTTTCTTGTCCAGGTCTGGCTGATGGGAGGCTTCGGCCGTGGCTAGTTACCACCCTTCCCGCAAAGACGTACTGACAAGCGATTTAGCGTTCGAAGTAGCAAAAAAACTTGCACAAAGCATTTTGTTTCAATATTCCAAAAAACTAAGGTGAGCCTTGTTTTCTGCTACTTACAAAACACTTTCAAAGCAAGAGTGATTGATTAGGCTATTTATATTCCATTACACATTTTTGAAGTCAAGCACAAGCCTATTTATTGACTGTGAATAAAAACAATCCGGGTCTGATTGGTACCAATACGCATTAATTATTGTTGAGCTGTGATAGCCTAGTAGATATGACCTCTGCCTCAGATTTGTGAGGGTGGGTGGGTGTGGGTTCAAAACCGGCCAGAGAATGAATTTCATTTTATGAAATATGTCTCAAATGGTGAAGGAAAACATTGTGAGGAAACCTGCATACCAGAGAATTTTCTTAATTTTCTGCGTGTGAAGTCTGCCAAATGCATTGGGCCAAAGTGGTAGACTATGGGCCAAACCTCTCTCATTCTGAGAGGAGTCTCGAGCTCATCAGTGAGCCGAATATGGGTTGATAACGAACAATAAATCGTAGTAAAGCAAATCCTATTTACCATTGACAAGGATACTCTAATATTACATAGTTGAAGAGTTTGTTTGGTTGAATGGGTTAGTCTTAGGAAATACTGGTCCTACTTGTTTTGGTTCAGATTATCAAGGAACAAACATAAATGATATGACATAATGATGAGCAGAGCATAAATGATAAATATTGCAAAAACAGGAAAAATTATCCCCTTTGGGAAGCACTGTTGTGTGTGCTGCGTAAATGAAATTTACACAGATATCGTGCTATTGTTATATTTTTTATGGTATGATTTTCTCACAGACCGTGGTTGTCTGCTGTTTTGTTTGTTATATTATAATTGTTAATTTCTTACACTGTCATCTGACCAAGAATCTTCGGTCCACTCCCATACATTGCCAGCCATGTTGTGGAAGCCAAAATCATTTTGTGGAAACAAATGCACTGGGTTTGTGCCAATGTAACCATCCTTCACTGAATTGTGGTTTGGGAATGTTCCTTGCCATATGTTTGTCCTAAAAAATAACATTATCATTAACCCTTGAATGATTTAACAATTAATTTGTATTATATTTGCTCATAAATATCTCTTAGTACTTTGATATTTTAACTTTATCATTATAGTAAAATCCAAGCAAAAAATAATAATATATTTAGCAGATTGTACAGAGTCTTAATGCACCTTAACATGACAATTATATTATGTCCTTAAACATCTGAAAACATATTCAAATACCACAAATTATGTTATTTTCATTGTATTTAAAAGTTTGTTAACACAAAATGCAGCGCAACAATGCTGTTGAGTTAATTTTCTCTCCATCTATGCCTCACATACTCACTAACCATTCTCATCTATTCAGTCTTTCTGGTGTTATAATATTATAACGATGTAATTTAAATACTCACATATGTTTCTTGTTTGGAAATAGCTTATCACCCCATGGATATGTAAAGTTATGGTGATCTCCTCTACATGCAGCTTCCCATTCTGATTCAGTAGGTAACCTCGCCTCCCTCCACTTGCAGTAAGCAGTGGCATCATTCCAAGATACATGTATTACTGGGTGATCCATTAACTCTGAAGCAATATGTTTTTTAAATTAAATATCACATTTATCAAAAACACAAACACAATATATAGATTTTTGGACTTTCTGCACTAATATGGATGCAAAAAGGAAACCAGACTAAGAGGGTAAGGGTGCTTTTCCTTGTTGGATGACTCCTATGGGTTGTCGCAACTAAGTAGCTATATTAGAATTTATTTAAGCTATTGTGAGTGTTATTCATATTAACTGATTATGAAACATGGCTGAAACTCACGTGATATAAGTTCGGAGTAAGCCTGACTAGTTTTCAACCCATACGGAGCCCTTAGTCATGAGCTGGTTCTTGCAACTCGGCACTGACTAAGGGCTCTGTATAAGTTCAAAACTAGTCGGGCATAGTCTGACCTTATATCACGTGAGTTTTTGCCCTGTTTTATAATCAATTTATATGAGTAGATATACATTGCATACTTGTTGCAGCGACGCATCTTTCTTGCACAGCTACATAGCTTAGTATTGGTGGAAACTATCACATATTTTCATAGCATAGATGAGAAGCTTGCACATCTCTGGTGGAAAATCATCCTTAGTGCTGCTTAAGCTATGTATTGTATGTATGTATTTTATGTAGAATATTATGAAGATGACAATAGAAGCTATAAAAGATATGTGATATTTTTATAATTTTAGCTAAATACATTTTTATATCTTATTATTTTATACTAGCTGACACTGCACGGTTTTACCCGCTTGGTCCAGTTCCCATACGAATAAGGGGATATTAGATATATAGACTGAAGCCTTCCTTGATAAATGGGCTATCAAACACTGAAAGAATTTTTAAATCTGTCCAGTAGTTCCTGAGATTAGCGCGTTCAACCAAACAAACAAATAGACAAACACTTCAGCTTTATAATATTAGTATAGATATTAAATAAATTAGGTATCAAATGGCATACATTCTCTACCTTAATTTTTAATTTGTTTGGTGGTAATTGTTACATATTGAGTTTGGCTTCAGTATGCGATGAATTGTGGAAGGCAGAACTCTTGTAAGTGCAATAAATGATAGATATCTGAATACAGTATGAATCTGCTGCAGCTATTGACTTTTATTTAAATTTGGAATCAGTTTACTCTAGGACTAGTTTATAAAAATCAACCCAACATACTACCTGATATATCTGAATCAGGTCCATATGGATGCCTCCAGTTTGTACCAGCCACTTTATACCACCACGGCGCCTGTACGACACGGAAATCTTTTAGCTGTTCCCTAAATGTGCTGTTTAAAAACAGTGTAAACACAAAACTATCACCAAATGTCTCTGCTTCAGTCTTATAGTTTGTTAATTTAGTAAAATATTCAAAATCCCTGTTGGAAACTTCGTATTTGTCCAAATAAAAACTTTTTAGTTGGAGTAATCTCTTTGGACCTTCTCTATCACCTTCAATAACTATGTCGTCGGTACCAAACTGGTAGGCGCCTGCCGGTATAAAAATCATTTCTGTGGTTTCCTTGGAATTTGCATCGATACGATTAATATATCGGTTTTCGAAAGGACATTGTTCATTTGGCAAAACATTGTTGGTCTCTTCACTGAAATGCTCCGTTGTTTCACGGCTGCTTGTACAACCACATCCACTTTTTAAGTTATGGATTGATTTTATACATAATATACTTATTAAAATTACTTTCAACAGCATTGTTTATATTAATATACAAAATACAAAATTTATTTTTTAAAAAAAAGTACAAAAACCGCTCGCTGACAAAGTAGAAAATTTCAAATGAAAATTTTAAACAAATGTCGTTGTCAATGTCAGTTGTCAAACCTCTTTTTAACTGGCTTTACAGTTTGCGGATCTACCTCTTTTGATCTAATATCAAATCACATGGTAAAAACTTCTGGCAAGCTCTATAGTCCTTTTCATGAAAGAAGTCCCCCAGCTCATTGTCATTGTCATTTGGCGCTCATTGTCATTTGGTAATGGTGGTCTTATTTTTGTGTAAGGCGTTATCAATTATATTACTTATAACTTAGTTAACTAGTAACCTTAGTTAAGTAAGTACAGTAACTAACAGTACCTGGTAAGGCAACTAGAGTTTGGAAGTGGCTATATGATGTAGAAGCCAGATAGCAATATCAAAGGTTAAGACTCCAAATTTTCCAAGTATTTTAATAAAAATCATTAAAATATGAATGCTAAACACTTTAATTAACTAACCAAATACAAGTCGGTAAACAAAAGAAAAAATTAAAAAGTAAAATGTGTATTTTATTCCTTTAGCGAGTAAAACTATATAAAAAGGACGCGGAGGAACTCTGAAAATAAAATAAAATAATTATAAGACGATTTGTCACGAGTGAAATAATAAAGCATTCATTTTTTTGATACATAAAAAAATGGACAAGTTTATGTTATTACCGCTGGCTATGCCGCAAAAAATCTCACCTTTTACAAAATAAATTCTTGTTTGTAGACAAAAGTTATTTGCTGAAAATAAATAAAAATAATTACCGACTTTATATTTAACAAAAAAATAAATGCCTTACCATAAATTTCAAATATTGCATTTTGTTGCCTCTCTAGCACTAAGTTACAATATGATACCAGAAATAAAGAACAAGGGAAAACTCACACTAACAATGGCACAATATCCTCTTGTTTCATTTTGCCAAAATATTTTACAATTCCATCCACATGGCCCATGCCTACAACCGCTAATACTCGTGGCTCTTCAACTACAAATAAAATTTTATCATCACCTATGACGTGTGTATAAATACAGGGTGATGATATTTATTTTTTTCATCATCTTGTATTTAACCTAGTGACGTAACATTATTACCAGCCTATATATGGAGAGGATATGGAACTCTGCGACTCCGAATGTTAACTGAAAATTTTATAGAAGAAAAACTCAGGACCTTTTGATCCGAAGCCACTTAGGCTAACCACCTGGACCACCAAGGCAGACAAGGCAGGCAGACGAAATTACGAGAACCGCTTGACTTAGATGAAATTTGAAAGGGATTTTATAGAGGGGTTTGTAGTTAGTAGACGTCCGCTATGAATTGATTTTGCAACAGGGTCGGAGGTCTAAGGGCAGGCAAAACCGCGGGCGTCCACTAGTAATACATACAAAACTACTTGCCTGTACGAACACACTCTTGCAAAGAAAACGCGAGACACCTATCACGCTCATCAACAAACACGTGGAATATTTTCTTAAACGCCGGCACTTCTCTTGTTATCTCTTCAAATTGAGCCTGAACGTAGTCTTTATTTTTATATTTCTCCAATTGTTTTTTGCTGTAAGCAATATGAAGAAAATAAGTTATGAGGAATTTTATTTGCTTGGATAGATAGTAGGTACGCCTACTTTAATTTTTCTAAATAATCATAAGTACTTAGGTTGTAGTAATGACAATGAGAAGTGAATTCTGAAACTAACAGTTAGGCAAGTTAAGACTTAATAGGCTTTCATTCTTTAATAACATTACTCTTTAAATTACTTCTGATGTCAGCCCATCTCCGACATCAGAAGTGGGATAGAGAACTTATGCTAGTTAACTAAGGCTAGTAGCGGTAGCTTAAACTCCAGACATGTCCAAATTGACTATCACTGTGATTGTGTTACTGAAAACTCTGTACTAATAGTACTTACTTTAACGGTTTGGGATTTGATCTAGTAAGATGATAAAGGACTTGACCAAGTTCCACAACAGTCAAGGATTGGAATGCTCTTGCTATTGTTATCTGAATAGGGCGATCACCGAGAAATAACTTGCAACCAGGTATTTTCTTCATCTAGCGCACAAAATTTGATGAGTAAGGGTGATTAGATCTAATTAACAAAATGCAATAGAAATAAATATAATAAGTGTGAATAACCTCATAAAAAGTGTGAGTAACCGTTCGTTTTGAAGGGGAACTTTCGTTATTAATTTTAAAATCAATATATTTAGGTAGGTAGGACCTAACACTCTGTTAGTCGTAATTGTGTACCTAAGTATTAGTAGGTAAGTAGGTACATTTTATTTTATTCTTTACGAGTTAGCCCTTGTGTACAATCTCACCTGATGGTAAGTGATGATGCAATCAGGCTAGCTTGTTATGAGGAGGATGAAAATCTACACCACTTTCGGTTTCTACACGACATCGTACCGGAACGCTAAATCGCTTGATGGTACGTCTTTGATAGTAGGGTGGTAACTAGCCACGGCCGAAGCCTCCCACCAGCCAGACCTGGACCAATTAAGAAAACCTCAGTTGGCCCAGCCGGAGATCGAACCCAGTCTCTTCTTATAAATTACCCGCGCATGCCACTGCGCCACGGAGGCCGTTAGCATTTAAATACCATATTATATTACTTATTTAATTATCTCCTTCGTGCCTTCTCCATCTACTCGATACCGGCGAGATAAACTGTGTTCAGTTGTCACGAATGAAAGTCATATAGAACAATCTAATTGAATAATTTAAAATTTAACAAGATATTTTTGCGTTATTAATAAATCTCAAAATGTTGTCTATAAAACAATAGTTTTGCAGGAAGAAACTCGACAGATATTTCATTAATGAATTCAATTTAATCGTAATAGCACCTCTTGATAAGCTCTTCGAAACTCTCCCCCCGGGGCGACCCCTAATTCCTTCGCTATATCCGCATAGGTCTTAAGCAACATCGCGTGGAGCATTCCAGAAACCAACCCCTGTCCCTTAACTGCATGTCTGTAAGAAAATATGTCATATTTTTTTTATAGTTTAATTAAAAAATAGAGCTTTAATAACTCAGTGGATCTGCCTCCGATTCCGGATTGCGTAGGTTCGAATCCGGTTCGGGGCATGCACCTCCAACTTTTCTGTTATGTGCTTTTTAAGAAATTAAATATCACGTATCTCAAACGGTAAAAGAAAAACATCGTGAGAAAACCTGATAATTTTCCTAATTCTCTATGTGTGTGAAGTCTGCCAATCCCTTTGACACCTATATATATGGACCTGTGGCATTTTACGTCAAAATTGGTCAAGGATTTAACTTTTTACAGAATAAACAAAATTTTTTCGTAACCTCTCTAACTTAAAGAAAGCTACCTTAATGGAGCGAGATAGATATTTTTTTAGTCATTGCTTAAAGAGGTTAGACATATTTTACATGACAACATCAATTATGTCAGTTGTGACCAAATTATCTTTTGTTTTTAGTGACCAAAAATGGCTATTGTTGTGGTTCCGGTGTAACGTTATTCGAATTATTACGGAAATAATAACCAATAAGCTTGTGAATCGCAAAATAAATTAAATTTATACAATGGTGAAGTGTGCAGTTGTTGCCTGCACCAACAAAACCCAAACAAAACTAGCGGAATTTCATTTCACAAGTTAGTATTAAAATCTTTGATTTTTCTGTTGATATTGAGTATTTTAAAGGTATTTTTTTTAATTAGGCCCATTGACTAATTTAAAGCTTTACAATACGTAGTTTTATGGGCAATCCGTTAAAGAATTGAATTATTTCACGAGTTTTGGTTTGACCGTATACGTAGTGTTGGGAAAGTGTTGTTTATAATATCGATGAATAGTGAGTGTGATGATTTGTTTTGCTATATCATCGAAATAAGCGAAAACGTATAAATTAATAAATTGTTTTATGTTCTATAAGTATAGTTATTTTATATTTTTCAGATTTCCAAAAAATCAAAATTTAAGACAAAAATGGCTAAACAGCATTAACAGGCCATATTTCAAGCCATCACGATACAGCTGCATATGTAGTGATCATTGTGTCCATCTATCCCGGTGAGAATCTTTTTTCATCGTATTCATTCTTGTTTGTGATAATATAGGAATTCCCTCATTTTAAAATATCTGAATACTAGCAAATTTTAGTTTGAACATTTATTTATATAATTTTTTTATTGTGTCCAATAGTGTAAGAGAAAGATATCATTCAAAAATTTGAAAAAAGATTTTGCTGGTTGGTTGCTTTATGTACTCATATAAATACTAATGTTGCATTTATAGTAATATTTTAGTAGATAACCAAAGAATAAAAATTACCTATTGCAGAATTTATCACCTGAGCAACAAGTAAGACAACCCTTGCAAGAAGTGAATCTTAATCTGTTATCAGAGAGTCATGACAATGCTGTTTCCCAAAATGGAATACAAGTATTGTATTGTATTGTCAAAAACATTCTTAAAAACTAAAATTTTCTTGTAATTACGTCTCAAAAAAATATGAAAAAAAAAATTTGTCTGATAGAACGATAATCAAATTTTAAAAGACCATTTATAAAAAAGTGTCAACTAGCTATTACTTTTTGTTATGTATAACGTCCTTGTATCAAAAATTGTAAGTTTTGCAACTTCTATACGGTTCGTATCGTACTGAGAAGAGAACGTATTCGTTTTTTAATTTCATATTCGTAGCGGGTACGACACCGTCATGTTCCGTACGCTCCATCTGTATATTATTGATTAATCTGTGTTAGATACAAAACAATTTAATGAGAAAATCAATTGTATGGAATTTTATATTATAATAATGTAAGACAGAATTTAAAATGTTTCATTTTAGTAAACATAATATTTTGTATAATTTATTAATTTTATATCGAGTGCTTAATTATTATCGATAAAACAGCCCTAGCTCAATTTAGAGACCAAACATGGTTACCGGATGCCTCAACAATAATTACTTGTCACATATCCTCTATTATCTATGTATCTAAGGCCAATCCGCATTAGGCCAGTATGATGGGCCTAACCCCTCTCATTCTGAGAGGAGAATCGTGCTCAGCACTAAGCCAAATAGGGGTTGATAATGATGAATTCAAAAATAAAGTATTATTAACTAGGACGATAATAAAATACAGAACTTACTTAATTTTCTTTACGTCGAAATTTTTAGCATCTTCTAAGAATTTCTCGTCATCTAACTCTAATAAAGAAACTCTTTGTCGGCACAGTTCTATTAGGATTCCATTTGGATTTAGTTGTTTGACTATCTGCACAAATGACAAAGTCACTTATATGAACACAGTGTGACAATGCTATCAATACTTATTGAAGTGGTTGTCTGTGATTTCAAAATAACTGTGTTAAAAATATCTTGGGAAAATGCATGATTCCCGCGGGATTTTTGAAAAACTGAATATCACGCGTCGACGTGAAGTCGCAGCTATCCTCTAGTGCATAGGCTGTTCAAACATGATGGAGACAAACGCTGTAAAACGGCTTAGAAAAAATTCCGGAAAGATTGACAACATGTGTTTCGACGGCCTCCGTGGCGCAGTGGTATGCGCGGTGAATTTACAAAACGGAGGTCCTGGGTTCGATCCCCGGGCGGATTGAGATTTTCTTAATTGGTCCAGGTCTGGCTGGTGGGAGGCTTCGGCCGTAGCTAGTTACCACCCTACCGGCAAAGACGTACCGCCAAGCGATTTAGCGTTCCGGTACGATGCCGTGTAGAAACCGAAAGGGGTGTGGATTTTCATCCTCCTCCTAACAAGTAAGCCCGCTTCCATCTTAGACTGCATCATCACTTACCATCAGGTAAGATTGTAGTCAAGCCTAACTTGTAAATAATAATAAAAAAAAACTGTGAATTTTTTTGATAGTTAATAAACGTGTCAGATAATTTGTCTCGATCATTTTTAAAGAGCCCTCGTATTAACTAAATATTAGTCAGTGGCATATTCGAAATAATAAAAAACATCATAAAATTTCATTAAAATTATACCTGGCTGACATCCTCTACAGATTGTTTACTGAAATGTACAGTACCGAGAAGGACAACTGTCCCGTTTGAATTATTTTGTAATACAGTAGCAGAGGCCGGTAGGTCAAGTTTTACAAAGCGTCTTGCACCTCGTGAGAGTATAGGCCATGCAACTGTAATCAAAGTAGCTTTTTTATTTAAGGCCATTTACATATTTTAAAACTAAAATTTCAATTACAAGCGACGGTAGGTAATGTGGACTGAGACATGAATTATTTTTTTTTCGTGTTAAGTAAGTGCCGATGGCTCCATGTGGGACCACTACGGTTTGGGCGAGCGCAGAAGCATCGCCTGATGAGACCCGAAGGCTGAAATAAAGATAGAGGATGGAACGGCTCTCTAAGGGCGTTTCCTATGAGACTCGGACCTTGGCTTAGAGGGCCATTCGGGAAGGTGTAACCGTGACCTGAGTGAATCAGTCCGGACGCCCCCGAGATCGTGAGTTAGAAAACCCACGTCCTGGTGACGTTAGATATCGGGGACCTCGTCTTCGCCGGAGAAGACGCTGTGTTGCTTGTGATTGTGTTGCCCGGGAAGCATTGTCGTTCGTCATGTTGAGACGTGAAAAGAAAAATGATTGCGACAGGTCTAATATACAATGTGACCCTTGAATGCCTCTTCGGATTAACGGTAAAACATACAAAACGGTTGTAAGACTAGAGATGTATGGATTGAAATGTTGGGCCATTAAAAGCACGGATAGTAGAAAATGTATGCTAACGAAATGCGTATGTTGAGATGGATGTTCGGTGTGACAATAACAATCGATATAAAATCTTTTAAAAAAAATTCAACCGACTCCAAAATTACAAAAGTAAACTAAAAAGCGAAATATAACATCGTATGTTCCACCTTCAAATCACTTTGAAGGCGTTGCGAACCACGGGAAAGAACTGTCTGAAAATCCTAAAACTTTAATCCTAATCCTATGAGGAAGTCTGAAAGTGGCGCTAGTGACAGAAAAATTGAGGAGTAAAAAGGAGGTCAGCTTAATAAGGACATGTAATGCAAAGGGATGAAAGTCATATTACCATACGAATGTTGAAATTGAAAGTAGAGAGGAAGGCCAAAGAAGAGATGGTTGAAGGGTGCGAAAGAGGGCATATGTGTAGAAGGAATAGATGATAAATTGACGAATTGAGAAGCGAAAGGAAGAGATTAACATATTTTGCCGACCCCACTTATGTGGGATAAGGTAAAGGAGATGAATGGTTTATGAGTGATTTTAAATCCATGCTAATGCTAATTTATGCAAAAAAGCTAATGCATTACAGTGCATGCATATGCGAATTTTAATTATTATACGTACATTTATAAGGAACTTTGGTTTGAGAAACGTTATAAAAATTGTTTCCTGTTAACAATATCTGCTTTATGGCCGTATATCTCATTTTTCGTTAAAATATATCTGCACAAGAATTTAGAAGAGAATGCAATCATTGTTATTTAAATATACATAATAATTTATCAAAGGAAATATTGTTTTGTAAGTTTTAACAACTCCATTTTTGACATTTTTTTGATCTTTAATATTCAAGTGATTTTTTTTTTTGTGTTTATCAAAAAATTGCGTGAAAGAGTTTTATATTTTTTAGTCATTAAAGAACTTTGTCATAGTAGATTTATGTTCTATTCTAGAGGAATTCCATTTAATTGATCTATCATAGATGTTGGACTATTTTGAACTTAATATTTTTTACAGAAATAAAAAAGTGTCTATCTGTGATTTCAAATAGAACGTGTTTTCTCAAGTGTTTAGTTATTTATTAAGACACAAATTTCCTTTTTAAATTTTTTTATCTGTCGGTCAGTCTGTTTGTTCAAGATTATCTATGAAGCGGCTGAACCTATTTTAACGGACTTACACTAGTAGATTACATTATTTAGCACCTTTTTATCCCGAAAAAAATCTTAGTTCCCGCGGGAATCGAGAAAATCTGAATTTAACGGAGACGTCCCAGGCGTCCCTTAGTTTAAAATAAACCTTTACTTATTATAACAAAATAAATAAAAATACTTGTTATTATATAGATAATTTATTATGTACTAAGTTTAACATCCAGTTTTCTTTTCACACAATATTATTCAAACAATATTTCGTAAACTTAATATATTATATCTTATTATATTTTCTACTCGTTAAGATAGCTATTGCGCTATAAAATTCGTTTCTAGCTACTCCGGGTTAAAATGTTTCCCAAAAACATATAATAATAAATTTTTACTACAATATGATAACATTATTTTATTATGTTTTAATAAATTAATTCGTCATTGATATAGTAAACTGGGGTTTCCAATTTAATATTGTTATGAGAACCATTAATTTATTGTAAGTTATTATGTCTAGGTACTAGTCAACCTATAACTATAAATTCGCGAATATAATATTATATTTAATTATAACGTTAGAGCAAAGTAATGTATAATGTTAAAAATAGTTCAAAATAAACATGGTTAAATAAACTTCACAACAATTTAGACTCCTAAAATATAATGTTAATTGCCTAATTGGATGGAAAATTTACCAATTTAAAACTATCACAGTCCTTATTCATACATAGATCTTAACTGTCGACAAAAAAACAAAACAAAATAATTTCTTTTACACAGATTAGATACAGATACAATAAAGATTATTTAACACTTCTAACAAGTTAAACAGAAGCAGATAAAAAATGTAGTTTAGTTTAATTAAAAAATTTTAATAAAAAAAATTCAACCGACTTCCAACTCAAAACATAACTTTAACTAAAAAGCAAAAAATAACATCCTACCTATGTGCTACCTTCTGATCAGTTTGAAGGTGGTGCCAAGCCAGTGATGTTTTAATTAAACACGTTTAAACTACAAAATTTCTGTGGTTCTTTCAGAAACAGCTTTAATTAAAACACGACACTGGCTTGGCACCGCCTTCAAACTGATCAGAAGGTAGCACATAGGTAGGATGTTATTTTTTGCTTTTTAGTTAAAGTTATGTTTTGAGTTGGAAGTCGGTTGAATTTTTTTTATTAAAATTTTTATTTCTTTATTTTTAGTGTTAGCATACCTACTGCGTGTGTACAGTCACAACCTATCTAAGTGGAAAGTTCTTATCAATACAAAATTATCAAGTCCAAACACGAGGTAGCTACTGTGAGCCGTCGAGGAGCTCTCTTCACTGTGCTTCGTCTTCATCACCAGACCCTTAATACAGTCACAATTTATCTTGGTGGAAAGTTCTCATCAATACAAATTTGTCAAGTCCAAACACAAGGTAGCTACTGTGAACCGTCGAGGAGTTCTCTTCACTGTCCCTCGTCTTCATCATCAGACCCTTAATACAGTCACAATCCATCTAGGTGAAAAGTTCTCATCAATACAAATTTATGAAGTCCAAACACAAGGTAGCTACTGTGAACCGTCGAGGAGTTCTCTTCACTGTCCCTCGTCTTCATCACCAGACCCTTAATACAGTCACAACCCATATAGGTGGAAAGTACTCATCAATACAAATTAATCAAGCCCAAACAAAAGGTGACTGCTGTAAATCCTTGACGAGTTCCATCGTCTGTGTTTCGGCTCCATCATCAGACCAACTCCAAAAATTCATAAAGTTATAGTGGTTTAAAATACCTTAAGGAAACATTAACAAACGCACTAGCCGTCTCTACAACTTTCGAAAGTTCCCCTCAATTTCTCCAGGATGTCATCATCAGATCCTGACATGAAAAAAATGGGACCACCCTGGAAGTAAACCCTTCAAAACAAAAAAAGAATTTTCAAAATCGGTCCATAATTGACGGAATTATCGCTGGACATACATAAAAAAAAAAAAAAAAAAAAAAAAAAAAAAAAAAAAAAAAAAAAAAAAAAAAACATACATACAGCCGAACGTAGAACCTCCTCCTTTTTGGAAGTCGGTTAAAAAGAAAAACATGTAAATGAAAACGAAATGTGTTTAAATAACTTATAGTAGCACTTTCGAAACTAGAACAACATAACAATATTAGTCTTAACCTTAATAGAAAGTAGTGTTCTCTTTAGATTTTGATAAATTGTTTTCATACCAACTCGTACATTTTGGTCTCACCACAATAAAGAGTACACGATGAATAGAGCACTAATAATAGTTGACTCAATATCAAATGTAATATAAACAATATTATTTTCATATAGTACATAATAAGTGTCCGAAATATATCGATATTAATTAATAAAAGCTAAGCATTTACTTTGAAACTTAATTTAAAAATCATGTATTTTTTAACCGACTTCAAAAAGGAGGAGGTTCTCAATTCGGTCGGTATTTTTTTTTTTTTTTTTTTTTTTTTTTTATGTATGTACACCGATTACTCTAAGACGCCTGGACCGATTTCAAAAATTTTTTTTTTGTTTGAAACGGTATAGTCCCCATTTGGTCCCATTGCCATCATGTCAAGATCTGATGATGGGATCCTGGAGAAATTGAGGGGAACTTTCAAAAATTATATGGGTGTCTAGTGTGTTCGTGTACTTTTCCATTTAGTACTTTTAAGCACTACAATTTCATGAAGGTTTAAAATCGATCTGATGATGGAGTCATAAAATAGATGAGGGAACTCATCGGCGATTTACAGCAGTTACCTTGTGTTTGGGCTTGATTAATTTGTATTAATGAGAACTTTCCACATAGATAGGTTGTGACTGTCATTTAGGGGTTTGGTGATGAAGACCAAGGACAATTAAGGGAACTCCTTAACAATTTACAGCAACTACCTTGTGTTTGGCCTTGATTAATTCGTATTGCTGAGAACTTTCTACCTAGATGAGTTGTGTCTGTTATTAGGGGTCTGATGATGAAGACCAAGGTCAATGAAGGGAACCCCTTGACGGTTTACGGTAGCTACCTTGTGCTTGGACTTGATTAATTTGTATTGCTGAGAATTTTGTACCTAGATGGGTTGTGACTGTCATTAGGGGCCTGATGTATTCATTTGAGATGAAATTTTACACTAAAAATGGAAAAATAATAAAAATTTTAATAAAAAAAATACAACCGACTTCAAAACCTAAAAACGTTCCCACTAAACTAAAAAGTGAAAAATAACATCATAATATGTTCTACCTGCTGATCAGTATGAAGGCGGTGCTTAGCCGGTGTTGTCTTAATTTAAGCCATTTCTGACAGGACGACATGAAACAACACTGTCTGCAAAATCTAAATCTATAAGATATTCTCACATGGCTTGAATTAATACATCACCGGCTTAGCACCGCCTTCATACTGATCAGCAGGTAGAACATATTATGATGTTATTTTTCACTTTTTAGTTTAGTGGGAACGTTTTTAGGTTTTGAAGTCGGTTGTATTTTTTTTATTAAAATTTTTATTATTAAATTTCCAAACGTAGACAACGCTGTCGTCCATTTGGTGACGTCACAATGTCACTTGATGTAATAAGCGTCAAACAAATTGTTAACCAATATTTTTGTCAAACGCTCCGTTTGCAAGGCATTTGTTATAGTGACGTCATGAAACAGTTGAAATATAGAACATCATGGCCGACACGCGTCAAAAACATATTTAAAACTAAATTTTTTAAGTAATCACATCTAAAAAAAAAAAAGTTTTCTCAATCTAGTAGAACGATAATGAACTATTTAGGATCATTTAAAAAAAAAAACGACTAGCCTATTAAGAATCTTAATGAAGTTTCAATAAGAAACATAAGTTAAACGAAATTTCAATTCGGTACCATGGTTTATGGCTCTAAATACAACATACACAAAGTTTGAGCTGAATGGTCATGAATAAATATAATCTTCTTAGGCCCAAGGACTTGAGGCGACGAGAGCAAAGGTGTTAATTATTTTCTGTTATTGCAACGCCAGAGGGCCTAGCATGCGACCAAGTGCAGATAAATACACAATATTTCGTCCAATCGCGGCGAAGTTGTGCCAATCCCATCCCATTCGTTCCAACGCAATAAAAGGGTAAAAGTATCCCTAGATTGAAAGGAGATGGCCCAAATTTGTATGGAGCCCAGGATCAGTCATTGCAGCCTGGCGGAAATAAAAGAAAATATTTTTTTTGTCTATTTTTGATTATAGAAATTTACGAATTCATTTTAATTCTTTCGAAACAATAATCATTCTCTCCCAAGAAGTGCAACACTAATATGGATAATGATGGCGGATTGATGACGTTTTCAATGCAGTAGTCGATTTGACGTTTGCTGTCAATCGTCATGTCGTAGTTGCTTTAAGGACGCCATCTTGTTATAACTCGGAAACTTGAGTTTTAATTTTATTTATTTCATTTTATTTCACTTATTTAGATTTTAATAAAATCCTTGTATTTTTTAAATTTTAATGATAAGGGGATAACGAGAAAATGTCGTTGGTCCCATGTTAGCACTACAAATGTGTCAACAACAGACAGTAACAACAATGCACCTTGCGCAGTTAATACGTCTTCTAGGTACGCTTAGCATGCGTTAAATAAGACGTCGAAATTGAACATATCTCTCTCTTTTTAATCCCATTGCAGTGAAAGAGAAAGCAATACTAAAATTATTGTAAGACAATATATCTTTCTCTCTACACGAGACACGTCGTTGACACATGCAAGGTGTACACTGGCCCTTATTTTCTCGGTTTATGCTTCTGGGATAACAATACTTAATTTTATTCTATATCTCGACGCCTATCTAATAATATAAAAAAATATAAACTTATCAGTTGTTTTAATTTATATCTTGAGATGAACAAAGTCTTTGTTACCGTACCGTGAGCGTAACCAGTCCTTCAATTATGCTGAAAATAAAGAAAAAACATATTGATTACGGGATATTAAACTCAATAAAGTCGCTAGTGAAATTATAAGCACATGAGGAACACCTATGCCTCACGTTTACTGATTCTGAGCAGCGCATATTCAGACATTGCTATGATTTACGGGTAAAGTATCTGTATATGTGTACAAAAGGAATTGCACAAATGCCGTACAGTAATAAATGACCTATTTTGCTTCTGCAATTATCGACGAATTAAAAATTTGTTCTGACTTCCGGCACCACCACTTTCGTACGGCACTAGGTTTTTAGACATTTATCTTTAACTCTATAACAAAGCCGTACATTAAAAAGTAGTCGTAATTCATCATTTTTAACAGAGAAATTCCATTCACTCGCATACTCCCCTGTATCGCTAAGAAATGACGGCATAGTGCTCAGAGTTATTTTCTGATATAGTTACAGCCTTTTAAGCGTTATTCACGTTGGTTAATTTCACAGGTAATTTTTGTTCAAGGGCTTGTAGTCTAGAAGGGTTGCTGTAAAATGCGTGTAAACATGTATCCATGCGGATGGGTACAAACAGTATAATGACTTGATCACACGTACCGAGCAAACGGGCGAGACAGTGCCCTCGGCCGAGTACTCGGTACGTATAAACATATCGACGAGTGCTCGGCCGAGCACTCGGCCGAACGAAGTGCCGAGACAGTAGCTCGGCTCCCGTTCTATCTACTAGGCCGAGTGTACACCCTCCCGCTTCCCCGCTGTCTAGCTCGCTCACTCGCCAGGTCTGAACATGCATTGTCTCGCCACTCGGCCGACGGCCACATGATTATCGTCACGTTGCTGTATCAATGGAGTAATATTTTCTAACAAGGTCTTAAAATGTTGTACATCCATCCTCAGAAGCATTGTGAATTCAGCTCTTCTACCTCTAATTCACTAAAAATAGTGTTTGTAGCGCCTAAATCAGATCTTCTCAACATCCACGGTCTTGTCCAAATCCGACGTTGCTCTTTTTCCAACAATTCCTGTAATTCTTCTACTAATAGTGGAATGAGTAATTTTGTATATTTTCTAATAATCGTTTTACGGTCCATCTTATCCGAATTGTAGTCTCAATATAACTAAACTGACTGTGCTAATTTCAAAACACGTGTGAACAACTACTCGCTTACATCACTGTCTCGGTCGAGGAACATTTTACTCTCTCGCCCGTTTACTCGGTACGTGCGATCAAGGCATAAAGGTGTGCACTCACTGGCGACGAGGCGGGCGGCAGTCATCAGGGCAGCCAGCGGCGCGGCGTGAGCTTGTACACGGCGAACAGCAGCGCGCCCGCGCACGCCGCGCGCACCGACACGCGGATGATGCGCGTCGACAGCGACGGCGGCGGCACTCTGCGCACAACCCGGCACTCACACTCATCTCATCATCATCATCATCATCATCATAATGATAATGATGAGACAGTAGTGCTATAGTGACTATTACAGCCTCCCTCAACTGGTCAACTAACATAACTGGACCAACTAGGCAATTTGAAGACTCAATAGCTCAACCCGGACTCATCACCGGGAGGACGTGATTCGAGTTGATCCCCACTGGAATATTGTCACACACACTCCTAAATTTTTTCCGACTAGTTAGGCAACTAAGTTCTGTGTAGGTCTCCAAAATCGTTATTAATGACTAGCTCATAGCTGTATCTGTTGCCCAAGGTTAGGTACGTCGCGAAAAATTTGTTTTTAAGATTAGCTCGTTTGACCAAATAAACATTTTTTTTTTTTTGGTAAAATCAGTCTAGTAGTTTAATTACAAAAAAACGAAAACATCTTTCTTATCAATAAGCTGATGTTATACTGACAACTAACTTCCACTGCATAAATAATCTCGATCGGATTTTGCACTATGTTGATATTTTTTAATTTCATGCAACTAAACTGAATTTCGATCGGTTTATGTTTGAATAATCGAAATTTAAATACTTACTTGAGCAGTGGTACAATGTCTTCTGGTGCAATTTTACCCCAGTGCTCGACTATGCCCGCAACATGACCGATGCCGACCACGCCCACTATTCTACACGGTTCTCTACCTTTAACAATAAAATATGAAATAGGTAATTAGCCTGACAATATTATTTTATTTGATAACACTCAAACGTGACGAACCAAGATGTTAATAGGAAATACGAAAGTAGATTTTCACCTATTTATAGCTTAACCTCTCGAACAATCTTGACGATATAATTATGATCCTGAAGACTGATATGATACATTTTACCCCAGAAATTACAGAGTTTCGCGGATTTTTCTCAACATACGCGACACCAACTCACGTGCTTGCAGCGCGGCGATCTGCAGCGAGTGGCACAGATACATGTCGCGCTCCACCACGAACACGCGCTTGAGCGCCGGGAACTCCTCCGCCATCTCCTGCAGCGTGTCCTCGACATCATACGCGACACCAACTCACGTGCTTGCAGCGCGGCGATCTGCAGCGAGTGGCACAGATACATGTCGCGCTCCACCACGAACACGCGCTTGAGCGCCGGGAACTCCTCCGCCATCTCCTGCAGCGTGTCCTCGACATCATACGCGACACCAACTCACGTGCTTGCAGCGCGGCGATCTGCAGCGAGTGGCACAGATACATGTCGCGCTCCACCACGAACACGCGCTTGAGCGCCGGAAACTCCTCCGCCATCTCCTCCAGCATGTCTTCGAGCATCTTCTTCTGTTTGCATTTCTCCACTTCTTCCAAGCTAAAAACCAAATAATGTTGCTATTTTGACTTTACAGGGTACCCACAGCACGCCTAGAATGCGTCAACGACATATTGAGTGAAGAGATTAGAGATCACCTCAACATGACACCACCCGCAATATACTTCATTAAATCTGTTGTATTGAATTATCATCTACTTGTGAAGTTAAAATCAATACTTTGAATGTTACTCGTCAATTTGATTGCCAGAATTACAGGAACCAGTTGTGGTACCCGTCACCCAGTAAATTGTTCAGACGTAACGCGCTAAGTTTTACTTTGTACTGAGACATTAAAAGTTTCAAGTATGGTGTTAGCTTATAATTCAAGCACTCTCTCATAATAACTATGTATATGAATAACATAACATTCAATCAGTGTCGTGCACTTCATAGATGCATTAACTCACTGCTACCCTGAGAATTTATTATGAACCTGTATCGGAGCAGGACTTTTCTACTCGTATTTTGTACTATTTGTACGTACAGTACCTATTTAATAACCCTGTGCACGCCACTGCATTCAATATCCACTGTGACATCCCAGCTTACCTTATATTTTGATTAGATGTGAGCAAATGCCAGATGAACCGTATCGTTTGTCCCCACGATAGGGACGCTATGGCTCTGTGTAGGGTGATGTCTATCGCACGGTCGCCCAAGTGTATGATACAATTACGGATCTTCTTTGCCTGGTAACGTACATAAAAATATATAAATTAAATCCACTTAGGGCCAGCATGGGACTCCACTTAAGGACTATTGGCCCCCAAATTCTCAGAGGAGACTCGTGCTCAGCAATGAGCTGAATATGGGTTGATAATCATGAATGCTTGCATCAAAAAACGTCACAGATTTTTAATACTGCCTGATAACAGTGAAGCTACTGAGTCCTAAAAGGGGAGCCTACCGGCCCATACAACGACGGCCCGGGAACTCAGGTATACCCCCGTATACAAGTATATGGAGATGATAATAGGATGTATAAATAAGAATCTGGTTAAATAATTGGCTTATTAAAAGAATGTTTCTTTAAAAAAAAGCATTTCATTACTTAGGGCAAAACGTTCACTAGTATACCAAAGCGGCTAAGTAACATTTGACGCTGTATTTTTTAAATAATTTTTTTCTGTAGTATTTTTTTTCTGTTGTAACAGAAAAAAATAATTTAAAAAATACAGCGTCAAATGTTACTTAGCCGCTTTGGTATACTAGTGAACGTTTTGCCCTAAGTAATGAAATGCTTTTTTTTAAAGAAACATTCTTTTAATAAGCCAATTATTTAACCAGATTCTTATTTATACAACAACAAACATGAAAACGAACAAGCTTAACAAACATGAAAACAAACAAACAAACCAATCATAAGTCTTCAAAAAATATCGTAAAAATCAGGCAGGTATGATCAACAATCTTAGCTTGTGCCCGTTGTGGACAAATTAAAGATTAACTAAAAATGTCATATAACATTGTAGCAAACTTTTTAAGATATAGCAATGATTTCATTATTAAACTAGGGTTATTAAGATATTGATATTAGTAAATTGCCGTGAGGGAAGCCTGGGCCGGGGATGGAATCTCCTTTACTCCTAAATAGAGTTACCTCAGCCATGGCTCGCCTAAACTCTCCTCCGGGCGCCATGCCCAGCTCCCGAGTGATGTGTGCAGACATATTGAGCAGCAGAATGTACATCAGGCCGTTAAAAACCCCATTTTGAGCCATAGTTGCCCTGTAGACAGACGGTGATCCATAGTTAAAACATTTTTTTTTTACAAATCTATTTATAAAAATTTGTATGGATGTTTGGTACGTTCGCTGCAGCAGTGATTTTTCAGTACTTTACCAAGACAATACGAGGTTTTTTGACCTCGTACTAAAACTTTTTGTGTTTTGGTACGAGGTTAATTGACCTCGTACCGTGCAATACGAGGTTTTTTGACCTCGCACTAAAACTTTGGGGTGTGGTACGAGGTTAATTGACCTCGTACCGCAGCGAACGTGTTAACGCTGCAACTACAGAACCGATTTGACTGAAATTTAAAACGAAGACAGAAAATACCCTGGATCAACACATAGGCTCCTTTTTATCCCGGAAAAATCCATATTTCCCGCGGGATATTGAAAAACTGAATTTCACGCTAACAAAGTTGCGGGAGTCCGGTAGTACTTCATAAATAGTACTGTAGTACTTCATAAATAGTACTATAGTACTTCATAAGTTTTTGGTGATAATCAAACAGCATTGCTGTGTTTCAGTGCCAGGTCAAATAGAAATGAACACTGCTGTGTATAAAATTTAGGTTTTATTACCACAGCACACTTTAATTACAAACATCATCACTATTCAATACAAATTGAGTGGTTACATAATTAAGAGCAATTAGGTATAATTGCTATAATTGCACAATCAAATAGAAGAAGAAAAATAGTAAGCATTTATTTTTTAACACATAATAAATAATTTTACAATGGTAATAACAAAGAGAGCCGTGAGAGCCCAGTGGATATGACCTCTGCCTCCGATTCTGGAGGGTGTGGGTTCGAATCCGGTCCGAGTTGTTAGATCTGGTTGAAGTTGTGTGGTTTTTTTTACAGAGAATAAATAGCAAAATAAATGAATTATTCACTATTTATTTCACTGTTAACCACCTGTAAGAAATCAGAGACAAAGTTCTTATACTTTAGACATTGAGCTGTGATAGTCCGGTGGATATGACCTCTGCCTCCGATTCTGGAGGGTATAGGTTCAAAGCTGGTCAGGGACATGCACCTCCAACTTTTCAGTTGTGTGCATTTTATGAAATTAAATATCACGTGTCTCAAACAGTGAAAGAAAACATCATGAAGAAACCTGCATACCAGAGAATTTTTGTTATTTCTCTGCGTGTGTGAAGTCTGCCAATCGGCATTGGGCCAGCATAGTGGACTATTGGCCTAACCCCTCTCATTCTGAGAGGGGACTCAAGCTCAGCAGTGAGCCGAATATGGGTTGATAATGAATGAATGAATGAATAATAAAGAAATTCATACTAACCTTATTTTCGAAATATTTATATTTTTGGCCTCCCTCAATATAATTTCCTCATCCAATAGTAAAATATTAGTTCTTTGTTCACATAGTTCTACCATAACAACATGTGGACAGACTTGCTGTATCACCTAGAAAAGCCATAAATATATAATAAAACAATTTTAATTAAATAGACTGAATGATGAGAATATTTTGATTGAATCAAGAATCCATGGTTAAATAAGCCCTATGCTCCATGTAATCAAATTCAGGGTTTCTAAGTGGAAAAAGTCACTGGCGAATGAGAAATTAATGAGAAAAATAAAGCTAATAAGAAATAAAATTATATGTATTAATAATTATTTAAGTATTTACATGAAATATATGATAATAATTATTGAAAGTGATATTCCAATTGCAGCTCTTATGAGGTGATTCTTCACTATAAACAATAGGGTATGGTAGTACATGAAATAAGGATCCGAAATATTGTAATTAATAAATGATTTCACATAAAACTTAATTAAAAAAAAATAGTTTTTGAAATTCATCATACATCATCGCTGTCGTGCATTTTGTGACGTCACAATGTTGACGTGACGTCACGAAACAGTTGAAATATAGAAAATTTTCATGTCACCACATCTCAAAAAAATATGATTTTTTCAATCTAGTAGAACGATAATGAACAATTTAAGGCCATTTTTAAAAAGTGTCAATTAGCTGAACTTATAACAAGCCCATTTGATTTAAATTCAATCACCATTACTTACTTAATTACTTAATTAATCTTACCTTAGATACATCCTCTTGAGATTCTAAGCTAAAATGAGCAGTGCCAACCAAGTACACTTTGCCACCATCTGGGGCGTCCAGCACTGTCACAGTGTTGGGCAAACCATTATCAGTGGCCTGAAGATCTGCCACAATATCAACCGGTTTTTCAGTTCCTTAAGACACACAAAACTACTACTTAATTAACATGAAAATTTAACCAAGTTCAAAGATGCATTTTAGATATTTTGATTTTAGCACAAAATTACTGAACAGTTTTTCATGAAGATGAAATGGAAGTAAACTCTTCAAACAAAAAAAATATTTACAAAATTGGTTAATAATTGACAAAGTTATGAGGTAATAAACTTTATAAAAAATATACAAAACATACGCGTAAAATTGAGAACTTCCTCTTTTTTGAAGTCGGTTAAAAAGGTCAGCAATAGTCTTAAAGATTAAAGATATTGTCAATTACTTTTAACTTAAAATTTAGTGTTATTGCCTTTTATTTGGCAGTAAAAACCTGTACTAAAATCATACTCTATGTGCACTGTTTACCACAAATTAGAAATGAAGGTAGAAAACGCATGTAATTTCACAACTTATTTATTTTAAACTATGTATTGTTTTTTTATATAATGTTATTCAAACTATATCTATATTTTTTTAAGCTTAATAATCAATGTTTTTCATTAATTTAAGAACAAGTAAATAATTATTTGTTATCAACCCATATCACTCACTGCTGAGCTTGAGTCTCAATGAGAAGGCTTGGGCCAATAGTCCACAATGGCCCAATGCAGATTGGCAGACTTCACACACACAGAGAATTAAGAAAAATCTCTGATATGCAGGATTCCTCACAATGTTATCCTTCACTATTGATATAATAATTGTATATAAAATACCTCCAACTGAAAAGTTGGAGGTGCATGTTCCGGGCCAGCTTCAAACCTATACCGGTCTCTCCAGAATCGGAGGCAGAGGTCATATCCACTGGGCTATCACGGCTCAATGTCTTAAGTATAAGAACTTTGTCTCTGATTTCTTACAGATGGTTAACAGTGACATAAATAGTGAATAATTCATTTATTTTGCTATTTATTCTCTGTAAAGAAACACACAACTTCAACCAGATCTAACAAATGAGCTGAGCAATGCTCAATCCTCAATGATTAATAGAGTTTATAGATCTTAACTCTACAATAAAAAAAATGTTGTTTCTAAAATATTGCCACTTTGTATTCATTCACTATTCATAATGAACTTTTGCAAAGTATTCTTAAATTCAAACATTTAAATTTTACATATAATTGTCAAACTGTATTGTGTGTAGGCATACTTTTGTGTGAAGCAAATTGGATTGGTTAAAGCTGTAGAGAATCTTGACCCTGATGTGGTATTTCATACAATTATACTTGAACTAGTAATGACCTTAGGCTAATTTTAGATGCAATAAAAATGTTCTTTATGTAAAAATAAATAAAAAGATTAAAGAATACGTGAATATTATACCATCAGATTCCAATTCTGTAGTAGGTTTCTGTAAAGCTTCATCAGGCAATGGCTCTTTGGTTTCATATGATGTAGGAGTGATAAAATTAGATCGACCTACAAAAAAAGCCTTTCTGTTACTAATATATAACTTTATAGTTACTCACATGAAAAATAAATTATAAATATATTTTTATAATACGGTTTTTAGTATTTCTTCTTTTCACCATATTTTCTAATAATAATAATTAGATTACACACACTCCTCTGCCAGTCACAAAGCAAAACTAAATTATACAACCACAGGGAAACCATACAAAGTTTGTAAGCTACATTGTTGTAACTATAACAAGTATATGGAATGTTTGTCCATCTGACAATGACTTAATTGCCCAGAAAACTGACAAAATGCAAGTTCTGTGTGAATGTTACTATTTCACTGTTGAACCAATTTAAATAAATTTTTCTTATTTATCCCAGAAAAATCTATGGATCAAGCACCACTGCTTGATCTATGAAGCATCTATGAAGTGCACGCCACCGTGCACTTCATAGATGCATAAACACAATGTATACCCCTGAGGATTCTGAGGAGGAGGAGTTTTGGAGGAGGAATTTTCCATTTTGTACATTTTGTTTAACCTATAGTGCATAACCTAGTTAAAAACATTGTGCACGCCACTGGGCTAAAGAGAAATTTATCAACAACAAAATATCACACAAACAGAGCTGGACATACGGTAGTAGTTTGTATAAACCAATGGGATTGCTTAATTAAGTACAAAATCATTGCTTGTTCAGTCAATTATTACTAAAAAAGAATGGCACACTAGATGTCATACATTATTGTGCCATTTAACTTAACACTAAGGTTTTGGAGTTTGTGCTGTGCCTGTAAATACATCAACAACCATACTATTCAAATCAAAATACTGTACTTATTGTATATGAATAGAAATACTACATCCCTAGGACAACAATAAAATAATTAATAAAAAAAAACTGAAGCTCTTTATAATGACCAGCCTTTGCCCTTGCCATTCTAGATTTTGTTTTTTAAAGAAATGAAGAATGATAGATTTTATAGGCAAATTTTAAGCATATTTCACTATAATATGCTGCATCAGGTATGATTGCCAATCCACTTACACACTATGATTGCTATACACTTAGCCATACTACTCAAATTTCTTTTTTAACAAACATAAAAAAAAGGAGGAGGTTCTCAATTTGTCGCATATGTTTTTTTTTAATCTTAAAAGTTTATGATTTAATCCGTAAAGTTAATGCATCACTGTGTTGGCATTGCTTTCAAAGTGATCAGATGTATTGCTGCATGTACAATGTTATTTTTCATCTTTTAGTTGATTTTTGTGATTTGTAAAATTTTTTTTTTTTTTTTGATAAAAGATTTTATATTCAATGTCAGTCCTGAACAGTGATCTCACATTGTGTGATGTGTAAGTTACAATGGAATTTAAAATGAAAACAGTTTTACTTGAAATATTCAGATGTTTGTTCTTTGTGACTTTGTCCTTCCTTCATCCAGCCCTCTTGCAAAATCCTTTCTTATTGGAATTCGTGTACTAAGTATAAACTACCTCCCTACCAAATTTCATCTTTGTATGAGTGGTTCTTGTGATTTTGTAATGATTTGTGATGACCTTTTACATTTATACAATATACTAAGATTAAAAAATAGTCATTTACCACTTTTTTCAGGTGCAATATTTTGATTCATGTTAGTATGTGCATCACCTCCGCCATCTTCAGCTTTTAGAAACATTTGACACTCATTGACTATATCACATTTAACATTAGGCTTTGAAGGGCCAATGAGAAGTTGTTCCCTTTCTCCATCTGAATCCATTATTTAGTTCTTATTCTAAAACAAACAATCAATCATTGAAAATGTGAAGATTATGTACTATTTTAGATGTAGAGCCATGAGACTAATATCTTAGCATTCCATTGATTCACGGTAAATGTGCCGGGTCCATCGTGTGGTAGAGAGAAAAAGTCCGAGCAGAGACCTGAACTTCTGACTACAGGATGTAGGGTTAAGGAACCTTGATGATCGATCAACACTCCCCATTCTCTGCTCGTGTTGTTCTCCCTGCCTAGCCAAATTTGGTAAGACCCTATTAGAGCAGCTTTGGTTACTCATTCTAATATAAAACTAGCTGTACTTCTAGAGAGGCCGTGGTCATTGGAGTAAAACTGTAAAAGCGAATTTGTTTGTTTGTGAAGCTTTCACATAGTAACTTCTGACCTATATTATACACATTGGTAGGTTATCAAAAAATACCTTCAGTATAGAAAATATAACTGTAAAAGTTGTGAGCTAGATATACACATACGTATATGGTCCAAATGAATGCAAAAAATTACAAAAAAACAAAGGAACAGCAACAATTTCTAATATTAAAATGTCAACTCTATATGAAAAAAAAAAATAAAGAAATGAATTTTGAAATTCTGATAATTTGAAATAATATGCTATACTGATTGATCAACTTGTATCTAAATGGAGCTGCACTTTATACCGTAAGATGTGGTTCAACGCATGCATAGACGTGGACATCTGCTTGTTGTTTTCATGTGGCACGTTTCGTCTTATCATGACTATTCGAAATTAATATACCTAATAGCCATATATTAATGTTCCTGAGCAATATAACATTATGAATATATATTGAAATGCAGCAATTTGCAGGCTGGTGTATACGTATATTAACAAATATTAATAATATGCTTACAAAACCTATCAAAAAATTTATCATACCTACACAGCAGAGAAAGGCTACTTTCTTCGAATTATATACAAACCAAAATTATTAATTACTTCAGTATAGTATGGTACATGTATTTTTTTATAATATAACAATTACAAAACAAATTTTATTGGAAATATATTTTTTCCAACTTTCTACCCAAATTCCAAATGTCATACAAATATGTCAAATTGTAAATGTCAACGATGTCAACCAAAGAATATAGACTCCAAGGGGAAGAAGTTAATCTACATACACGAAAACGTTAGGCATAGCAGCGAAATTATTTCCGCATACGAAGTATTTACCTACTTACTTTTAATCTATAACACCTTATGTCCAAAGTCTTTGTACTGAACTGTCGACTGTCGGCTTAGACCATGGTCTAAGACTGTCGGCACAGACCACAAATGAAGACTGTCGGCCTCAGGGGACCTCTGACTGAGCCCCTTAAAAACCCCACAGACTCCCTCTACGCCCACAGGCGTTCTATAACACCTATGTGTCTGCGACCATAGCCAACAGCCCGTCTATATTTGACATTGACAAATGACATTAGCCATCGCATCGATCGATAGTAGATTCTATGGTATATTATCTATGAATGTTACATCACATTATATTTCTGAATTCGGAATTCGATATTCAATTTTAGAGTTTTGCTGGATTTTCTACTTTGCAATAACCTATTTAAAATCATCTCAAAATGAGTGCCTGGAGACAAGCTGGCCTTAAGTAAGAATTCAAATAAATTAAAGTATATAATACTTATCATGTCTATTCTGTTTAACCTTTAGCTTTGAATTTCATGTTTTAGTTACATAAACTACTCCAACATTGCCGCAAAGATTTTGCGAAGATCATTGAAAGCTGAAGTCAGAACAGAAGCATTACGACGTGATGAGTCTCATGTTCGTATAACTCCTTGGGCTAATGGCAAACCTGCACGTAAGTAATTAATAATATTTTTTTATTACAAAGTGTTATTTTAAATCAAATTTTATTCAGTCTGTTGTTAGGAGAGAGAACAGTGAAATTAAATAGACCGAGTTACTGATTTGAGAATTTCAGTATTAAAGTGAACTTAACTTGGGTTACTGAGCTGCTGAGAACAGTTAACACAAGGTGTTTCGCTAAGTTACAGATGCCTTGATTTTTTACATTACCAGAAGCAACTCATAATTACTCATTTTGATTTTTCAGATGAAAAGGATTAATTTTATCTATGTAAGGTAGTCAAAAGTGTTAAAATCTTATAACATGTTTTTAACTAACATAGAAAAAATTAGTATACTGCTGAATGAGTGTGTCTTATTAATATGTTGTGCTGTTTTTTTAGAATAATGTTAAAAAAACATTACTAATATTTAGAAATGTGTTTGACGTTTGATTTTAACAGCATATGCAGCTATAAACATATTTTTATACATTAAACTAACAGACCCTAATCTGTTTAAATTTATTTGCAATTATTTCAGATGTATCTATCCTTCTTTGAAAATCTTTAAAGAGGAATAACCCACCCTGCATTGTTTTGGTTCTGTTTCTGAAGGGATTATGCAGCATTTTATAAGACAAGCTCCCAGCCAGCTTGGACTTTTTCTGAAGATCCCAAAAATTATTTTCATATTTCAACCAATTTGCTGTTTTCACCATTGAGAAATTGTATACCTTTCTATTGATGAAAACTGTATGAAAATCTTGTCTGTAAATTTTAAATTAATTGCAAACAACTTTATTAGTTAGTTATTAAACATTTATTCTCTAAGACCACGAACTGATGAATATACATTATGCATATTAATATGCTTGTCAAATATATAATTTAATTGTAAAGGCATGTTTTTAACAGGTATTACAATCATTTGCCCTCCATAGTCAGGTAAATTTACAAAATTGAAGATTTTGAAAAACCCGCAAATGTCATGAAATTATTAATTACATTCTCGATCAAGTCATCAATATTATCTTTCAGTGAGTTTTCATTTGAGACCCAACTCGAGTATATTTACAGACATTCGGTTATATTTCCACACTTTCACCCCCTACAACTTTGAAAAGGCTCAACCAATTTTCTTCAAACATGTCTAAGAAGACTCGCACATAAGTTTTCACTGAAACTACATACATCAAGATATTTAAAGAAGGATATGTAAGGGATATATACTTTCATACAAGTGAAGGTGGTCTAAGTGAAGTAATGTTTCACTTACAACAAATTATGGCCCTAAATGAGACCACTTTTTTAGGTCTTCTAAAATTAATTAATACTTTGACTATTAACTTAACATTCATGTTATTTTACAGACCTGCAAGCCAAAGCTGCAAAGTAGAAGATTATGAACATCTGAGAAAAACAGTGAATAATTTATTTAACAGGAAATTTATTATAACATTAAATTATAATACATAGCTTTACTGTAATAAACATTTCATTTAAAGGTTGCCATTTGTCTCAAATTGTTGATTAAGTGGTTTTATTATGTAAACATATTTATATTTATGATTTAAAAATATAATAAACTAGCTGACGACGCGCGGATTCACCCGCGTGGTTCCCGTTCCCGTAGAAATACGGGGATAATATATATATAGCCTGTAGCCTTCCTCAATAAATGGGCTAACACTGATGGAATTTTTCAAATCGGACCAGTAGTTCCTGAGATTAGCATGTTCAATCAATCAAACAAACAAACTCTTCAGCTTTATAACATTTATAATAAATTAGAGCTCTTTACTTTGACTTCAACAACTTGAATATTGACTGACCCACATTAAACTAAACTTTAAAGAGCTATCTTAACTAATTTGCAATCTTAAATTATTCTTTCAATGTTGAAAGTAAAAAGATAGAAAAATAATGATTATTTGATTTTTATTCTTGTTATTTTGACATTTAAGTTGGCTGCTTTTACTTCATCCATAATATTTGTACCTAAAGGTGCTGTGGGATCTATATCCTTTAAGGTGATACTTTCAAAGGTGCTTTGTTGCTTTATTTTTTCTATGCCATTCCATGCTATCATAATACCATTATCTGTGCAAACTTTAGGTGGAGGTCGATACACATTGCAGCCTAATTTATTGCCTATAAATTGTATACCTTCAAATATGAAATTGTTGCATGCTACTCCACCAGAAACTACAACAGTTTTTTGGTTTTTATCCAACAGATCATGTTTTTCACAAAATAATATAGCCCTTTCTGTTCTATGGCCTAAATGTTCTGTAATAGCTAGTTGAAATCCTGCACATAGATCATTAATTTCTGGTATCAGTCTATCTCCAACTATGTTATGTTCTTTCTCCTGATGAAGAAGATGTCTTCTGAAAGCATCTTTAAGGCCACTGAAACTGAAACAACAATCTCTATTTCTTACTAAAGGCAATGGAAATTTAAACAAATATGGGTTAGTAGAAAGTCTCGCTGCCATTTCTATAGCTTGTCCTCCTGCCAATTTTGAGTATGCAGGTATATTTCTTAATTTCATTCTTCTTGCTGCTTTGTCCAAGACTTCACCAGGTGCATTATCTAATGTATCACCCAATAATAGGAAATCGTTAACATCCTTTACAAGGGCAAGCAAAGAATTTCCACCTGATATTAGCAAAGTAAGAAATGGAAATGATATTTCATGGAACATTCGAGCAACTAATGCATGAGCTTCCATATGATGAATTGGTATTAACACTTTATTGTAAGTTCTTGAAAGGTAGATAGCATACTTAACACCTATCTGTAAACTTATGAGTAGTCCAGGCTTAATAGTTACAGCAATTGCATCAATATCTTTTATGTTTAATTTTGCCTCATCTAAAGCTTTATTAACAACTATTTCAATATTTTCACGATGCAAGTCTCTAGCTATGAGAGGATTGACTCCACCATACCTTAGATGAACAATACTTTGAGAATAAAGAGAAGCTCCTAAGATATTGCCTTTTTCATTAACAATTGCGCATCCTGTATCGTCACATGATGTTTCTATGCCCAAAATAGTAGACATATATTTCTTTCCTACTGGATATATTATACATTTTGCTATTTTATGTATATTTATGAACTGCATATTGAAGTATCACAATTTCATGAAAATTAAGTAACTTACATTCATTTTTCTTTTTTACGAATAATATGAATGTGAAGTAATCCTTACTTTACTTTTGGTGGGTATATTTATTTATTTAACTAAGGAGATAAATTGATAAATATAAGATTCTCACCATATTATTATATTATATACTATTGGTACGTACCAGTACGTACTACGAACAGAACAAGTACCTACAGTAACGAAATCAAAATAATTTATCTCAATTTTAAATAAGATTACCTATTTTGTAAAGCAAAATTAAAAGTCACACTTCACAGATGACAAATGAATGAATGAATGGAATGAAGTATGTAAGGTAACAAATGGATTATGGAATGTCATTTTAGTGTTCACTGACGTGACATTTAATCTGTAGTAGACTCCGCAACACGAAAGAAGTCCCGCGCGCTTTACACAAATGACATTAGAGGCCGTACTGACTACTTTAGTATTTTAGTCGAGTACAACCAATTTTTGCATTTACCGCCCAAAAAAGATTTTAGTAAGACACACTATCTACGTCGTAAAAAACCAAGCGTTATTGATACACACGTCCAAGAACTGTGAGAATATGTTCATGTACCGTCTTTGAGAGTTGTGTCCTGTATAGTTGTATCTTAGCATTTCTGCTAAATAATTACAGTTTGTGCGCTGTAGCGTGGTGCGGGTGACCGTTCCCTGTATGACGTTCACAATACGTAATATTGTCGTGATTCGTAGCAAACTTTCAAGAGTGAAATAAACTGCGCATGAACAACCATGCTACAGCGCATGAACTATAACACAAATAAAGCAATAATAAGGCCTTACAACCAGCGGAAAACTAACAATGTTACGACCGGTCGATTTCAGCAGTGTTACCAACTCTCCAAAATATTTATACCTAAAGTTGGTTTCAAAAACCCCTAAAATCGCCTTAATTATTGAGTTGTCCCCCTAAAAAATATAAATTCATAATAATTTAGAAATAATATGCTGTCATATGTTTCAAAAGTCTATATTTAATACAGACAAAATATGTACTACGTCTTTATCTGAAGATTCAGATAAAGACGTAGTATTTGAAATCATACATGTTGACAATGAACAAATTTACCAATTTTTTTTATTCGATGAAAATTGCCTTCAATTGCCTCAGAGTGGTCGTAGAATAACGTATTATATGTCGTTATAAGTCGCTAGGACAAGAAAGAAATATTAAAATTATCATCAATTTAAAAATATTAAAGAGTCAAAAAATCCCTGAAAATACCCCTAAAAATTTCAGACCCTAAAAAAATCCCATTTCACTTATTTGCCCCCTAAATCTGGGGGGAAAACCCCTAAGTTGGGAACCCTGGATTTCAGCTTATACTTTTATTAGCCCAAATGTACATAACTAACACAATTTTCTGTAGCAAAAAGCCCTACGTGAAACATAGCCTTTATGAATGACGTCACATGCTCATTTGTTGTGTTTCAGTGACAAAAAATTTACGTAGGTAAAATATATAGTACGTATATTTTTTTATATAAATATTTTTAATGGTTATTATTGACGGGACAAAATAAAATATAGCAAATAATACTTCAATAATTCAATTTAAACACTATTAAAAAAGAGGCAAGTAGCCAATTGGTACTTGACGTACCTAAAATATCACACCATTAGGCTACTTGCCGATTGCCGACTTGATGCATGCCATGGGAACTTAGAAGAACGTGAAATCTTTATGAAGCAGCGCCATCTACATTCTAGATTTAAGATTCCAGGATAGTAAATACAATTACATAGATGTGTACGTACTAGAATGTTTTTAGAGATTAAACCCGTGTAAGTACGGAAAAAAAACCGAAAAAAACGAATTATTTATCCTTTTAATTTTGACGCGTAATAGAAAGAATGTGTTTGTATTTCTAAAGCAAAGGGATTATTAAAGAAAAACAGTAAGTGTACATTAATTTCAACGATTTTCCATATAGTCATTTGCCCTAGTGGTGCATAACCATGGTACAATATAATAATCCTGAGTTCGAGCCCGGGGGTAACAATGGAAACTTTTTGTCTTTTTTTTTGTTTTTCTCAATTGGTTTCTTCAACTATTACAAAATCAAAAATGTCTCTCCTTTACAAAAAAATATGCATTATTATTTTTATACTATTTACTATACTTAAAATACCGTATCTATTCACTAGATGGCGCTATCACATTCGTTCCGAAAAAAGTTCGAGTAGCCTATCTATTTCCAATAATACACTGTAATCTTTGACTTGATGACTATAGTCGAATAATGAATTCTGCGATCTCTTTTGAAGTTTCCTGTGATACCATTTTTTATTGAATCAAAAATAGTGATGTGACAAAGTGAACGATATGTATAATGGTTCAGAACATATTGAGTGAATCATGATCGTTCACTTTGTCACATCACTATTTTTGATTCAATAAAAAATGGTATCACAGGAAACTTCAAAAGAGATCGCTGAATTCATTATTCGACTATAATTACGTTTATTTTGTGGTTTTTTTGAGCTTTCGATACGTCAAGTATCGAAAGTACAAAAAACTGGAACTTGGAGCCGTATAGTTTATTTTATTAAAAAGAAAATCAGAACTGATACTTCTATATAAGTTTTAATTCGTTTGTCTGTGGTAATTTATTTTAGCTGAAGAAATCTTTGAACTCTTTCAAATTTTATTCGTGATTCGTGAATATTGGCGGAGTTAGCGCCGCAAACTTATTCTAGATTGCGAGATATGAGCTTCTAAATTACTGCAGTTGTTAATAAAATACCGTAAATACAGTAAGTGAAAACTATTTTTTTTTTGCTAACCATGAAATTGTAATGTTGCACTGCCAAATTCCTGAATCTTAATAATTTGCTGTGATAAAATAATTTAATGTATTTATTAGTGTCGATAAATGCAGGTACACTAATAAATAATAATAATCCGCTGAGATCTAACTATTTGATTCTGATTTTGTATTAAAGTAAAACACGTTATGAAAGAAAATTTGCTGCGTAGGTTTTGTTTTGAAACAATACAATAGAGTCAACTTCTTTACGAAATCATGTATAATTTTAAATACTTACAGTTGTTGATTTGTTTAGGTTTTGGTAAATACGATTTTGAAATTTATCATGAAAGAAAAACTATTTACAACACAATAGCTGATGTTAGTAGTACCTAATAATAATGTATATATTTAATTCATTAGGCATTTTATTTTGGTTTAAAAAACTAGAATATTTATATATATTACCTACTAATACTCTCTTTAAATATTGTACTGGGTTCCCCAATCTTATAGTAATAACAATATGCACCGACTTCCAATATTTGAGCTGCTGGTTTATCTTCCAACCAAATTTTTTATATTTTAATTAAAAATTTTACATAGCAGTATATCAAGTTATTTTTTTCTGGACAAGCCAGACTGGCTCTGACAAATCTAATCTTTAATTATATATTTTTTTAATTAGAGATAGAGAGCATTAAAAAAGCATTTGTACCCTAGTTAACTAAAAACTAAAGCTATGCCTATTTTACTCAGGCATGTTGTAATGTATTAAAAAGTCATTTATAAAATAAAATGTATAATTGTTGAAGGTCAAATGGTGTACAGTTTTGATAATGATTTGATTTGCCTTGACTGGTCTGGTCAGGATCTCCAAGGATACCTAATTCCTGTTGGTCAGGCTTATTCTAACTTCTACTAATACTATGAATGCAAGTGCCATCTATTTATTATACTTTCACACTTTAAAGGTAGCCTTCAGTTCTTGGCGACCGCGACCTGCGACTGCGCGACCCACTGCTAGTATGAATTTATATGGAGCACTAAACAAAGCCCGCCATAGCGACCCGCAAGCTTTTTTGTCTAGTGCTCCATATAAATTCATACGAAGCAGTGGGTTGCTCGACACTGTCGCGGTCGCCGGTCGCGATCGCGCTTCGCGGTGTCCAAGATCACAATGCTACCATAAGCAATCGCCCAATCATCAGACAATTGCATAATACACATTTTCAAAAAAAAAAAATAGCCCAGTGGATATGACCTCTGCCTCCGATTCCGGAGGGTGTGGGTTTGAATCCGGTCTGGGGCATGCACCTCCAACTTTTCAGTTGTGTGCATTTTAAGAAATTAAATATCATGTGTCTCAATCGGTGAAGGAAAACATCGTGAGGAAACCTGCATACCAGAGAATTATCTTAATTCTCTGCGTGTGTGAAGTCTGCCAATCCGCATTGGGCCAGCGTGGTTGACTATTGGCCTAACCCCTCTCATTCTGAGAGAAGACTCGAGCTCAGCAGTGAGCCGAATATGGGTTGATGACGCCGACATTTTCAAAAAAATTATGTTTCATACAAACTTGTTCCCAATGGATAGAATCAAGTTACCCACAAGGAATAGCTGACTGATAATTGTATTTCACTATCTTTCAACATAAATATGGATTTATGTTGAAAGATAGTGAAATACAATTATCAGTCAGCTATTCCTTGTACTAATAATATGAATGTGAAAGTGTGTGTGTTTGTCTGTCTGTTTGTTTGTCTATCTGTCTTTTATAGCAAACGGAGCAACAAACTGACATGATTTTTTAAGTGGAGATAGTTGAATGTATGGATAATGTCATAGGTTACTTTTTTACTCTTTCTAACCCTCCTACTTCTCTAAAATGGGTGGAAGTTTTTTATGAACCATTCTGCAATTTTCAACGTATGTAATATATAATATAAAAATTAGTATGCAGACTATTTGTGTCTATTTTAGAGTAGGGGTACTACTATACCTATACGGGTAGGGTAGGAGTAGGATAAGGAAAAAGTACACATAAATCAAAGCGAAACTTGACTTGGGTCTGCTAGTATACATAATATTAAGGCTATGTTTTTTTTTGTTTTTCTTACTGCACTACTTCACAGAAGCAGTATTTATATTGTAAAATAAAAATAATTTTTATATTGTTTCAGGTTTTATGAATAAATTGAATAGCTGACATTCGCAAGATGCTCTACATAAATATTTTGAAACAGTCAACCATAGTGCATTTGTGTTTCGCTATATCTTATTTCACATCAGGCTTAATATTAAGTTGTGTTCAGGCCATTTTATATTTTGGCCTAAAGCCATGCAACAAAACACTGTACAGGAAAATTAATTATTATCTATCTTATTCATTTTACTGTCGTAAGTATTAGTTTTATTTTATTATATTTGAGTAATTTAAACATTCTAAAAATTGGATAAAACTAAAAAAACTTGATCTATCTTAAATTTTATTTTCAAATGTGCACTGTTCAATTAGGCTTAGTTTACAAGCACTTCTGAAATATTAAAGTTAACTGTTTATATTAAGTGATTCTACTTTGAACATACTCAGCAGTTGTTCTTATATCAATTATTATTATACAATATAAATTAACTGCCTTGTTCATCCAGTGATGTCTATGTGGTTTTGGATCTTGAGGTCCTGGATTCAAATCCATAGTCAGGCTGTGGGATACTAAGTTTTTCTTTCTTGTATGAAATTTTCAGTTTTAATTCTCATCCCAGAGTTGGGTTCCCTACAATTAGCCTTGGCCTTGTAGTGGGCTGTAAAAATAAAACTGATAATGATGATGAATCTTAATTCTACATTTTATGTGAAGATCCAATTAATTGTATCAGTTAAATGGACATATGATTATAATAAGTTTGATTAAATTAGTGTGTTTCAACACATTATTTAAACTTATGCATTTGTTATCTTATCTCTCTATCACAATTCTTTTTTTTATTAAAACTTAAATGTGTTTTTAATATATCCAGCAAAAGAGTAGAGAGATTATTTAAGCATTGTTTGATTTATGTTGCAATAATTTTATGTGTAGTAAATTATGTTTTTGACGGCCTCCGTGGCGCAGTGGTATGCGCGGTGGATTTACAAGACGGAGGTCCTGGGTTCGATCCCCGGCTGGGCAGATTGAGATTTTCTTAATTTGTCTAGGTCTGGCTGGTGGGAGGCTTCGGCCGTGGCTAGTTACCACCCTACCGGCAAAGACGTACCGCCAAGCGATTTAGCGTTCCGGTACGATGCCGTGTAGAAACCGAAAGGGGTGTGGATTTTCATCCTCCTCCTAACAAGTTAGCCCGTTTCCATCTTAGACTGCATCATCACTTACCATCAGGTGAGATTGTAGTCAAGGGCTAACTTGTAAAGAATAAAAAAAAAAAAAAAAAAAAAAAAATGTAATCATGTTTAAAATTATGTGTGACGTGATAATAAAAAAATCTTAAATAGTTTATGAATGGTACATTGTACTTAATCAAACTTTGTAATTACACTGAAGGTGTAAAAATGCATAATATTTTATAAAATTTTTAGAATTAGTGTTCATGTCAGAATGGTGGTCAGGTACAAAATTGTCTATATATGTTAAGAAGGATGAATATGATAAATATTATGGAAAGGAACATGGCTACCTTATCATGAATCACAGTTACGAAGTGGACTGGCTCATGGGTTGGCATTTCTGTGATGGAATTCAAGTTTTGGGAGTAAGTAAATCTTTTTATATGTGTAGCATTTGCCTCATGACCAGAAATTATTGCTTACCATTATTAGTCCTCAAACTTTTTGATGTGAAACATCTATAGCCGCACGTAAAACCGATTTCCACGCGGAAGAACGCGGAAGAACGCGTGGGCGTCAGCTAGTCTATACATCATTCCAATTTACATATAAAATCTTTCCAGTATAAGTTCAATGTGAAAGAGTAATTTGTAACACATACGCTTTCGCGCGTATAATATTAGCAGGCTTAACATGTTTTATGTATATAATCCACAACATAATTTCTATGCTTTCTGTCTGAGTTTCACCTAAGAGTATTCTTCTAAACTGTATAGTCTTACACAGGGTTCATCAAACTTATAGCTTCACGTATAACATAGGACCCCTAACATCTCCCTTTTTTATGTTTACAAAATAAAGTTTATTTTTTTATTGTAAACAAATTCTTCTTTGTTTTTTGACACTGCAAAAAGAAATATATCATTTTAATACTAATAGATGCACTTCTTGTCGCGTTAAATTCGATATCGCGAATCGTCGAAAAGTCGCGTAATATCGAGTTAAAGTTCGAAATAATTTTGGACTGTAGATTCGATCGACTCTAGTCGACCACACTTTGAGAAACCCTGGTCTAACCTATATGTAACTTGGCTTAGCGTTCATTTACACGGGTGGCAGTCGACGGCATTCGCCGACTGCAGTCGACTGCCGTTGGCTGCCGCCGAGACGTCGCTGACTGGAGTCGTCGGTATCAGTTTACGCTCGTGTAAATTAACCCTTATATGAGAGGAGGCCTCCCTTGCTGGGATAGGGATATGACACTGCAGACCGATAAGACAGTGTTTTTTAAAAAGTAGTGTAAAGTCCAATGTGAATGTGATGTATATTATTACCAACAAGATACAAGATTATTGTGTTTTGTTTATTTTATTGAACAGCAGATACAGTTTATTATACAGTTATTGTTAATTAATTATGTTATTAATTATAATTAATGCAATTTATTTTGATTGAGTTCAATGTATCATACAGTTTTATCAATATGTTGCGTGCTCAGTTAATTTATTTGTTTTGTTTAATTCTAATACACCGATATTAAGTAGATTACATAACAATACCTTCCAACGTTTTTTTTTGTTCTTTACGAGTTTGACTACAATCTCACCTGATGGTCAGTGATGATGCCATCTAAGATGGAAGCGGGATAATTTGTTAGGAGTAGGATAAAAATCCACTTTCCTTTCGGTTTCTAGACGACGTACCGGAATGCTAAATCGCTTCGCAGTAGGTACGTCTTTGCCGGTGGGCTGGTAACTAGCCACGGCCGAAGTCTTACACCACCCAGACCTGGACCTCAATCCTCAACCTCAATGAAAACCTCAATCGGCCCAGCCGGGAATCGAACCCAGGACCTTTTGTAAATCCATTGCGCCAGGGACGCCGTCAAAAATTTATTATTCAAAGTTAAGTAGTGTGAAACTGTAAACAAACAAACTGATATTCGCTTTTTTAATACCTATCTATTATGTCATAGTATATGTATATCTATATATTAGAATGGATTTATCCTAATGATTAGATAAACAAATATGATGAATATACGAGATTACAGGATCCTCAGACATATCTCGTATAGTAACAATAAATATAGGTGATTGGAAATGTTAAACCGATAAAAAGGCACATACTATGAGTTATGATTATATCAAATTAACAAATAATAATAAATTATCGTAATCCTGATATCTTGAAGCATTGATCAATGCAACACCTATATCGATATACTAGCGGACGCCGCCTTCGTCTGCACTTTGACCTCCTTAATCCGGCCCTATCGCAAAATCCGTTCTTAGCGAACACCTAAGCTACCTCCCTGCCAAATTTCATCTTTGTACGTCCAGCGGTTTTCGAGATTTCGAGATGAGTGTTACTAACCAGATGTTTTTTTTTACTATTGCTTAATTAATAATTATACAACTTAACAACCACAATATCCTACAAATTGTGTGGTACTTACATTATCTCGTTCCGACGCTCCGACATTTTTATTACCTGGTAACCCAGTTAGCTACCAGAATTAAGAATTTTCGTAAATATTAAAGTTGAGCGTCTCATCAAGATGAAGCTACTGACGGAAAAATAGTAATCAATTGTAAAAATACTCCACTGATCCTAGGCTATTCTCTTGGAATTTGTGAAAAACTGAATTTTACGTGTACGGAGTAGCGGGCATCCGCTAATAAACATTATATTTATCTTTGATATGTTATTTTGATACCTGCAATGTCAGTCAGTTATTTCGTGGCTAATTTTGTTTTTTATTGATAAAATTTCACATTTATTACCTATTGCTATTTCGGTACCTATAGGTAATTATTAATCATTATAAATCAATCAAATAACGGATAAACGAGTTTGATAATGTTCGTTGACAACTCTCCCATGATATGCGGGCGACAGGGGGAAAGACTGCTGGGAAGTGACGTGCATCAGTCGTGCGTATTTCATTTATCACTACACGCCCCCCGGCCCGTGCGGAACGTCGGGAGTGTTACAAACGAAGTTGCCAAGCAATAGCTGTGCTATGTTTATCAACAAACAAATTAAAAATGAAGGTAGAAAATGCATGCACTTTCGTACGATAGTTTAATGATTTAAAATTATGAACTGTTTTTTATAACATTATGTTATTCAAAACATATTAAACTCAATCAAATTGTATTGTCCTTTATTTAGGAACGAGTTAATTAAAATTATTATTAGACATTGTAAAATTACTAGCGATTTATACTCTCATTTATAATTTGTTTGGTGATAAACATTGCTCATCTAGTTTGGCTCTAGCGTTGTCTGTTCTGTGATAGGTGGTATATTTTGATCTAATGTTAATTTCAGCTATTTTACAACTTTATTACAAAAACAAATTTAAATTATAATTAACGTGTGTATAAAGATCGGCGTTTGATCTGAATTACTTTATAACATACACAAAGATTTTAATATACAATTATTGTTCTAGAACTGTAAAGCCTACGCAAAAAAATCCATACAGTACATGCCGCCTATAGGATGGATGTGGAAATTTTCAGAGTTTGTATTTTTGGAGAGGTCATTTGACAAGGATAAAGAGATAATCAAAACGCAGATATCAGAGATATGCGACTACCCCGATCCAGTTTGGGTAAGGAAATCAGTTATTATTATTACGCATTATTGGATTATTTTCACATCGATCATTGATTCGTTATTGGGTGCGTTCGATTATACATTTCGTACAATTATAACGTGGGAGTTACGTACAGTTACAAACTCTTGTTAGATAATATTTATGGATGTGTTGCGCAGGGACGTAGTTAGTATCAACCGTATCAATGATTCGAGGCCCGCTGTCTACAGGGGCCCCATACGTGTCAAAGCAAATTTGGTAAAATGTAATCCACAATGTCACTTAATCTAATACTTCCCGGAAAAAATCATAAAAAACTGCCTTCCACTTTAGAAATAACAAAAGTCAAAATAGCAATCCTTTTTTCCCGGGTTACGCGTGCGCCCAAAAAATGGAAACATCCTGCATATTATGTTAATTAATAGGTTAAGTCATATATTTTATTTTAAGCAAACATTTTCGTTTCTTTTGTGAGAATTTTTTCATGATAGAGAACCTATTGGTCTGGTGGTTGGCAACGGTATTTGGGTAGTTAACAATATCGGCAAATACGGCAAATACTACATCAAGCCATCTAGCGATTCCAGTATGGTGCCAAGTAGAAGCTTATTCGACTAGTATAGTCTAACTAATTAGATTGTTTCAATTTGAAACACTTGCTAGCATCTAAGTTATAAATGTCCGGTTGTTTAGTCAAGCTATGCATTAACTATAATGCATAGCTTTACTAAATTTGCGACATTAATAAATCCGATTCGATATGGTAAATACAACACAATTCGCAACTTTGTTTACTTCGATGGACTAAGATAAACCTTGATGTAAAAAACAAACCAATCCTGAAATACATTTATTCATTTATTTATTATTCAACATAAAACACATTTCAATTAAGCCTAACCATAGTGCAACACAAACCACAGTTGGTTATACTGTGCACTGGTTATTATTACATAATACAATATTTAAGAACAAAAATAATTTAAAACAAAAGAGAAGAAATACCAAGAATAATCATTACATGAATTACAAACAAAAAGAAATCTCAAAATTAGCTAACAAATGGCAAAGTTATGTTGGTACTCGTAGAAGTGTTAGTTTGGCAATACTCTATTATGGGTGTTTTTACGACTTTCTAAATTTGTAAACCGCATACGCGTTACTCAGAATCACATCAGTTTGAGTAGGTAACTAATATGCACGGTAACAGTTGCGTTAGAAACAGGATAAACGTAAAACACCAAGCCAAGAGCGTTATTATAGCTAGGCAGCTCGTTTAATAATCTTTCACAAGGTCATTAGCTACTATTACACATTTTATAGCGAGTTGGAATATTTAATAAGCATATCAAGTACAACTCGCACAAAATTGAATTTTAAAATACTATAGAGTTTACATACATTACTTACAAGTACAAATTTATAGGAAAAGCTGATATGTTTTTCCTTCAAACAAAATGGTTTGGTTTTATACCAGGTTGAGACTACCTTAATTAGGAAACGGTGAAGCGGGAGCGGAATTCCGATTGGCGTTTATACGCCGGCATAACCAGCGGTTCTACGCAGCTATTGCATGCCGGAAAAATGCTCTCGGCTTTTAGCTGTTCTACAAAATGTGGCAATAATACAAACCAGCTATAATATGCTTGTATTAATAGAAGATTTGTATTAGAAAGTACCTTCACCCATGTGTTTAATGGATGAAAATTGAAAAACGTTTTATATCGAATATTCAAGAAATATGTATATTCAAAAAAATCTGTTACATTTTTGCGATTGATTGCAAGTATAAGTTAAGTTTTAAGCTTCACTACGCTGGTATAATGAGTCTTGGTGATTTTCATCATCATTCATCATTAACAACCCATATTCGGCTCACTGTTTGAGCACGAGTGTCTCTCAGAAAGAGAGGGGTTAGGCCAATAGTCCTCCACGCTGACCCAATTCGGATTGGCAGACTTCACACACCTAAAGAATTGAGAAAATTATTAAGTATATTTTTCCTTCACCGTTTGAGACAAGTGATATTTAATTTCTTAAAATGCACATAACTGAAAAGTTGGAGCTGCACGCCCCGGATTCAAACCTACACCCTCCGAATCGGAGGCAAAGGTCATATCCACTGGGCTATCACGTCCCTTAGTGATTTTACGGTGATAATATTTGACTTTGTAGCGATTCCTACGATACATATTGTATCACCCACCTTAGTTCTGACAACTTCTTAGTTCTGAGCTCCCAGTCTACCAATTTGTGGTATTGATTCTACTATTTCATACCAAAGCAGGCATAGTTGTACAGTTAGAATGAGCATACAATAAGAGCTCACACGTTATTCGTATCAATGCCGATCTTATAATAGACGGTTTCTATCAGTCAGTGAACTACATACTCTTTCAACTGCGTATTGACCTTGACTTGATAGGTACTCGTAGTGTGTAATTCCTTATACCACCACTATCAGCTAAAATATTATAATTAGATTTATTTCTGTTCTTTCAACGTTTTGTGTACACTTCCGTGTTTTGTCATTCATTAATAATTCATTCTATGGTTGTTATTGAATCTATAGTACATGGATCTTTGATCTTTAATCTTGAGTCATCAACGAAACACATGATCGACGAACCTTGAATTTATTACTTACAAAATTCATTCATACTTAAGTAATATTTGAAAATTAAATAAATGTAATTAATAAAATAGTCGTTTACTCTCGTCTTTCTTGTGGTAGGTACTAACGTGTGATACTAACATCTGCAAATTTGCGGAATTATATTACACTCGTAATTAAATGTTCTAGGTTGGCAGGTTTTAAAAGACTTTTCTGTATAGTATTAAATGAACAACTAGTTTGTCCATCTTTTTTTTTTTTTTTATTCTTTACAAGTTAGCCCTTGACTACAATCTCACCTGATGGTAAGTGATGATGCAGTCTAAGATGAAAGCGGGCTAATTTGTTAGGAGGAGGATGAAAATCCACACCCCTTCCGGTTTCTACACGGCATCGTACCGGAACGCTAAATCGCTTGGCGGTACGTCTTTGCCGGTAGGGTGGTAACTAGCCACGGCCGAAGCCTCCCACCAGCCAGACCTGGACTAATTAAGAAAATCTCAATCTGCCCAGCCGGGGATCGAACCCAGGACCTCCGTTTTGCAAATCCACCGCGCATACCACTGCGCCACGGAGGCCGTCAAACTGTAAATCTGTTAGTAGAAAACCGTCGTTTATAACATGCAAGTCAGATGATAGCCCATAAGTGTATTAGGTACATTGTAAACGTCTAGCTATCCAGCTGAGTTGCAGACAGTTGAGGACAATAGTTTAATATTCACGTTTTCCTCTAGTCACAAAAATTGACATCCAAAATGGCACGGAATGAAAATTTAAGGCTATATTTTATCCCCGCATTCCCACCGGAATTTAAACTACGCTAGTGAAACAGCGAAGTTCTGCTAGTATGTTACAAAAAGCTCCGAAACTATTAGACCGATTAAAAAATTCACCAATGGAAATCCACATTATCAGCGTGTCACATTGGTTACGTTTTATCTCCGTATTCCTACGGGAATGTGTAATACGCGTATGAAACCCCGGAGGTCTGCTAGTGACAGATATACTAAAGGATTACGAGATAAGTCTGCCCATTTTCTCTACAAAATCGAAGCTAGAATACGAGTAGGTATTTTGATTATAATCTTTTTTACATAATAATTGAACCGACTTCAACGACGTATTTTAGTTATTTTGCTTTTACCACAAAATTACTAAACCGATTTTCATGAAAATTAAATAGGACCAATCTGAAAGTATACTCTTTCAAACAAAAAAATAATTTACAAAATTGATTAATAAATGACGAAGTTACAAGGTAACAAACATTTAAAAAAACACCCGCGTCGGATTGAGAACCTCCTCCTTTTTTTGAAGTCGGTTAAAAACCGCCGGTTTAACAGAGCTGTTCGCCTCGCTTAAGAATTTGAAGAGTAAAAAATTGTACAAAAACATGTTATTTAAAGAGTGGCTGTAAACTGGGCATTGATAGAAAAAAAGTGTTTTTTACCAAGTATAACTATAAATAGTTATACTATTCATATATAGGTATATTCATCTACCGGTATCTTGATGACTCGCCAAATAATAATACCTGGACAAAGTTTTTGAATCAGACTTGATATCGAATTGAAATGTTATTGATAATAAAAAAAAAACTGGCTGTGTTTGTTGTGGGCTCTTCTTAGCGCGACTGTGATTTTATGACTTATATTCACCAACGTTTTATAATAATAAAAGCAACATATAATGACGAATCAAAGTCAACTTGCACTTTGGTTTGTTTATAAATAAAATGTCGTAATAAATGACGAATCAATTGAGCTATCATTATAATAATGAATTAATTATTCGTCATTGTCTGCCTGTTTTGACGACCAAAAACATGGCCACGCCTCCTTTTTATGGAATAGGGGATACGGAACGTATGCTGAAAGCTGGATGAACATTGGAGTGTGTGGTGTCTCTATAATATACCCACCATACTGCTCCCATGTGGGTTCATCTTCACAGTTTAGGTTTGACAAAAGGAAACAATTTAACTCTTATATTAGGCGGTGGTGAAAGAGACGGTTAGTAAACGAATGCATGTGAACGAAATGCGTATGTTGAGATGGATGTGTGGTGTGACAAGAATAGATAAAAATAAGGGATGTGTATATAAGAGGAAGTGTGAAGGTGGCGCCAGTGACAGAAAAATTAAGGAGTAGAAGGTTAGCTTGGTATGGACATGTAATGCGTAGGGAGGAAAGTCATATTACTAGAAAAATGTAGAATGTGCAAGTGGAAGGACATAAGGGGAGAGGAAGGCCAAAGAAGAGATGGTTAGTGAGTTGATAGCTATAAAAGGTGTCCATTTCGAAAATCTGTAATTTGAGCGTAACGTTATGGAATAGGAAGGTTCCAAAGTACAAAACAAAACCCTTATATTTCTATTATCGAGCCACGATTGCGGTTTTTCTTTTTAATTATTTTGAATGAAATAATCTCCTGAGTAATCGCTCATGTTTTCTGATGATTTCAGTAAGACAAAGTATTAAAGACAAAGAAAACGAAACTGTAAATGCTGTAAACGAGTAATTGCAAATATAGCATCCCGGGTTCCCATACTATTAGGCCTTAATACTCTGTGCCATGCCTCAGGCGTCGTGCCCTCGTAACTGACGTCCTCTCCTGGCGTCATATTGTTCTTCAGGCGTTTGAGAGTCGTACTAATCTCGCATATGCTGACGTCCGGGATATCTTCGGTATAGTGTCGGGTCTACTTGGCTCTAGAATCTTTGATCCTACTAAAGGCCTATAATGTCCTGCAGTAGACTTTCATCGGCTGATATGATGATCACAACGCTGTCCATTTTGGACACCCATTAAGAGGAGTCTATATACCCATGCTGATCTAATGTTGGTTCATCATATACAGTTTAAGTTTGACAAAAGGAAAAAATGAAAAAATTCTGAGGAACACATTAATACTCAGGGTTGCAATCACCACAAAAAGATATAGGAAAACAAGGTCATTGAAAAGCTGTTGTCCCTTAACATCAACCAAATAGCGGTCAGTTTAACAACTGCAAATCTGATTTTTTTTTTAAAAAGAAGTTCTCTGTTTTAGCTATTATTGACACCAGAAGGTACGCGGTTCACTCAGAAGAAACATGAGGCATCGATCAAGTTCGCCACAGAGAAGAACCTGCCGGTACTGAAGCACCACCTCACGCCGCGCACTCGGGGCTTCACCACGAGCCTGCAGTACTTTAGGGGCAAGATACCCGCCATTTATAACATACAGTTGGCATTTGACAAAAACAGCAAGGTATGTTGCGAAAATGTTTTTTTAAAGTATATCTACCATTTTTTTTAATATAACCAAACTGCCCATTCCCCTCCAACTATACTACAGCCTTTCTTAATGAGTACTGTTTCGTCATCAACCCATATTCGGCTCACTGCTGAGCTCGAGTCTCCTCTCAGAATGAGAGGGGTTAGGCCAATAGTCCACCACGCTGGCCCAATGCGGATTGGCAGACTTCACACACGCAGAGAATTAAGATAATTCTCTGGTATGCAGGTTTCCTCACGATGTTTTCCTTCACCGATTGAGACACGTGATATTTAATTTCTTAAAATGCACACAACTGAAAAGTTGGAGGTGCATGCCCCGAACCGGATTCGAACCCACACCCTCCGGAATCGGAGGCAGGGGTCATATCCACTGGGCTATCACGGCTCTACTAGTACTGTTTACCAACAAAGAAATTAGAAATGTGGGTAGAAAACGCATGTTATTTCATAGTTTATTTATTTCAATTTATGTATAGGTATAAGAATCTCTCAAAAACTACGTTTGCCGGTTCAGCTTCTCGTAGTATATTACCTATATATTTTTTAATTTAAGGTTCCACCTACATTAACAAGTATGTTGTTTGGCAAACCGGTGCACGCGCACTTGTACATTGAGAGAATACCCGTGGAGACCATTCCCGAAGACGAGGCCGAAGCCGCCAAGTGGTTGCACGACGTGTTTGTAGTAAAGGTAGGTAAACCGTTACATATATAACTTAGTAGCAGAACCTTGCGGTTTCACCCGCATAGTCCCCAATCCCCATTCCTGTGGGGGATATAATATATTCCACTAGCGGACGCCCGCGACTTGTCTGCGTGGAATATAGTTTTTCACAAATCCCTCGGGAACCATGGATTTTTCCGGGAGAAAAAGTAGCCTATGTGTTAATTCAGGCTATAATATATGTCAATATCAAATTTCAGCTAATTCGGTTCAGTAGTCGAGGCGTGAAAGAGTAACACACATTATAAGAATTATTATTAGAATTATTATTATAGAAAGAGTATTCATATCATTAAAATCATCAGTTTTCGCAAATCTCGGGAAACCATGGATTTTTTCGGGATAAAAAGTAGCCTATGTGTTAATTCAGAGTAAAATCTATTTCCATTCCAAATCGCTTCAGTAGTAGCGGCTTTAAAGAGTAACAAACATCCAAACATCCATACAAACTTTCGCGTTTATAATATTAGTAGGATAGTAGGATGTTCATCATCATTACTATAATTTTGTGTTTACTTTTTCAATGTTTTATATACTTAATTAATTAAATTTTTACTGGTTTGTTTTTCAGGATAAAATGCAGGATTCATTCTTTAACACGGGGGATTTCTTCGCAGAGTCTGGAGTGGAGAAAGTAGAGCCTTTCCAGAGGCCTAACAGAATATACTCTCTGTTGAACACACTCGGCTGGGCCGTTGTGACCCTGACCCCTATGTTGTACTACCTTCTGGGACTGTTGTTTAGTGGGAAACTCCTTTACTTTTCGATTGGTGTGACTATCCTCGCTGCATGTAAGTACTATTTTTAATAATTTTGATACCATAAAACAAAGTACTCTGTTATGGCATAGTTTCTTTATTTCTAAACAATATGGATTTCTCAATCAATCAATTCAAAACATTAACTCTCTTAAACTTTTGTGAATTAATCATGCATGGTCACAATGTCTATTCAATTACATAATTTTGCACAATATTACATAACATTAATATACTCGCGTCATATTAAAGTGATGATAATTGTGCCTCTGAGTATATTTCTTCTTTGGCATTGCGAAATTGCAAAAAACCAAATTCAGCGCTGTTGAAGAAACAGGCGACAGTTTAATACAATTAAATGCAAAAAAAATAGTTTGCGAGATATGTATTTAAAACCCAATTGTTTATTTGTCATTGAAATTTTATAACACTAATTTAACTGCATTGACCTCTTATAATAAAAGGACGCGCAATCATGTAGAAAATTCCACTTAAATACTGGCCAATTTTGCTATGACAGTTTTAGAACTATTAAAAATTCAAAATTCATTTATTTCAAGTAGGCTCAGTTTACAAGCACTTTTGACACGTCAGTTGACTATTTGTAAAGATTCTACCACCGGTTCGGAAGGCAGGTTCTGCTGAGAAGATACCGACAAGAAACTAAACAGTTGCTCTTTTGAAAAAGTCGTATTCGTATTCGTAATTCGTAAAGAAAAGTATACCTAAAGGCCTTCAAAATAGTTCAATATTCAATAAAATTCCAAATTCATAGCAAATTCAACCTGAAAGATGGAGTTTAAGGTTGAATTTGCAAATGCGATTACTTGAATTGAGTGCCAAGAAGTTGTGTTTGGCACTCATTGAATGGAGACATTTTTTGGTCGCTGATTGTGCCTCCACTTTTTAATAGGAGATTGATGCAAACACATAAAAAAAATAGTGAAATCGGTCCAGCCGTTTACGCGTGACCAAGGGATATAATATGGATACATTTTTATATATATAGATTATTTATTTTTCATTGACATTTAATAACACTAATTTAACTGTTAACTTTTGCTTTCATTACAGTTTATATACTCCTTCAGAAGTCCATTGGCATGTCGAAAATCAGTCAAGGTTCTTCCTATGGAACAGAGAAAAACAAATAGTAGTTAACTAAATAAGGTATGCATTAGTGTATAAATAAAAAAAAATTGAATCTGTAAACAAAGAAGGTATTGTTATAAAAAAATGTCTAATGTTTTACATCATTTAATAGATTTTTTTATGTTATTTATATTTTTCTTGGCTTTGTTATGTTTGTTTTGCATAGCCGTAATCTTGTACATAACAGATAGACCTTAGTCGAACGACACAGATATAATTATTAATAGTTGAACATTATTTTTAGACTACATATTCATTATTTGTATGTTATTGGAAAGACTGTCTTTAAAAAGGTAATCGCACACTGCAATTTAGAAATCCATTTTGTACATCTAATTACACTATATCTATAGTTTTAGTAAAAAAATTGTATATTTAGTAAACAAAAAAATATTGAATAGCGGCAGGCGAAAGCGACTTGGAGAAGGTTCATTATGGATAATTGCTTTACTGTACTTTCCCAGGGAAATCTTATGGATACAAGCGAGGACGTCTTTATGCCCACTTTGTATTTGACTATAATAGGAACATTTCCTGAGGATACATACGTTTTAGAATTAAACATATTATGTAGATGGTTTTTGTCGGGTTTAGGTGACGTTGTCGTTTAAACTAGTCGGTTTTTCGCGGAAAATATGTGTATGGCGGAATATGCATGTATTTTATATTTCTAATTTTGATATTACAATGCTATAAAAATCTTCCTCTCTGTATACAACAGTTAATTTCACAGACTGATTTTATGCATTCAATACACCGCCATTTTAGCGCTCCATGTGATCGCTTAAATGACGTCGCATATGTCAAGAGCCATTTTTCTATTGGTTGCAAGAACTTGGTAATGAGAACGGTTAACATCACTTACCAAACCGACCAATAGCGAGTTATTTACTTCACTGAGTTTCCCGGGAATTTCACGACTTTTTAAACTATTGATGTAAGTTTAATACATGCCAATAATCTTTACAAAGAAATATCTGACCTTAATTCGATTCACACGCATAAATATTCCCTATGGTACAGTAAGGCAATTATTCACTGTCCAAACTAAATATTTTTATTTGATAAATAAATCTCTAAATCTATGAAAAAAATTGTAAACCATTTATTTCTATTAATGGGGACATTGGACAAGGAAGCTAAATTTACAGGGAATTACATGAAAAAAAAATATTATATGGGTATTCATATTAATTTAATCTATGACTCATATCTGTACGTAAAAGTAGAGTATTATTTTGTAGTACATATATTACAAGTATAGCCATAACAAAATACATAAAAATTATTGTAGCTACATTGAAAGTAACATACATTGTATTGTAGCAGGAATAGTTAAAATACTCCCAATACAACCATAAAATAAAAGTAAAATGGAAATTTTATAATTGTTAGCCATTGACCTCTTATAATAAAAGGACGCACAATCATGTAGAAAATTTCACTTAAAAACTGGTCAATTCTGCTTTGACAGTCTTAGAATTATACCTAAAAGTCTCAAAATGTAGTCCAATATTCAATAAAATCCCAAATTCAGAGCAAATTCAACCTTAAGAATAGAGTTTTAAGGTTGAATTTGTAAATGCGACTACTTGAATTGAGTGAAAAAAAGTTGTTTGGCACTTATTGAGTGGGGACGTTTTTTGGTCGCTGATTGTGCATCCACTTTTTAATAGGAGATCGATGTTGTTAGCATATACTCGTAATTAGGTTTATGTTTTCATGTAGGGAAATAAACTCAATACATATACGCGCAAAAATTACTAAGAATGTATAAAAGTGTTAGTATTGGAAATGGTCTGATATTTTCTACTCGGTCTTGTATTTTTAAGTACTATTTTTTTTTTATAACTGATACAAACTTATTTTTATATGTATTTGACATAGATTATTATTATCCACTTATGGGTGATGGTTTTGATTTACAACTATATAACATACATTTTGTATACTGTCTATATTTTGTATCCTAACATTATTTTCAAACATTTTGTATTAACTATACAGATATAATGTAAAGAATACACAATATTATTACAAATGTATTTATTATAAGTCAAGTGCTAAGGAATTTTGTGTTTGTGTACAATGATTTCTGTGTGTGATACTAGATTAATTTAACATTATTAGGCTGAACTTTCTACAAAAAAGTTAAGTACTTTAGTTTATATATTACACAAAGTATGTGGGTACATGAATAAACGGTGAGATTTTATTACCTCTACCAACAATTTTATACTATTAGGGCCTAAAGTGTGATCCGAATTTAACTACTCCACTGTACGTACACATGCACAATTTTGTATTTACTTACATTATACAGGGTGCTGGGGAGTATTTTTTATAACTCTTGGATTATATTCTTTACGTATATATTGTTTTTACACTTCCTGAACACACAACTCGACATTGTTGACAATTATTTAGATATTATTTTGTGTGGCTAAATAAAGTAAAAACAATTAGCCACCTTTGTTCGCCTCAGTTTCTTTAGTGACATGTCTAATAATATAAAATCTTTGACCTCTACTAGACTTTTCAGACAGACCTTGTATGCTAGATGTAACAAGCAGTTCTACTATGACTGAAAAACTTTCTTGCTATTTCTGTTTGAAGGATAAGTTTGCCAGTAATAACTCCAGCACCTGCAGGCTAATTCACTAACTTTGACATAATATGTTAGTCGACATAAACGAAATTGAGATTCTATGTAACAAATGTCATCCAGTGCCTACAGACAACCCTTCGGATATATAGTAGGTAGATGACATTTCTCAGTTGATTTGATGTTCATTTTAATAGCTTGTTAAAAATAATGAATAGGCCAGTTGACCTCTATTCCATTATCACCTTTGATTGAGGTTTCACAGTAAGCTATGGTACAAATGTGTTAGCAAGATGAGGCAGTTGCATAATATACTTATAGCAAGTTTAGGCATTATTATTGTTTTATTACTGAATAAAAAAGCACAAAAATACATTTTCATGGACTAATTTGGACACACACAAGCGAATTGTATAAAATCTATACTAATATTATAGAGAAGAAAATATAAAATATTTTAGTAATTGACAAAGACAAGACTGCCAACTTTGTTATGAGAATGCCACACAGTGATCATGATGTAATTTCATGTCATGAAAGCTGTGATTGTCCAATGGATATGACCTCTGCCACCGATTCCAGAGGGTGTGGGTTCGAATCCGGTCTGGGGTATGCACCTCCCAACTTTTCAGTTGTGTGCATTTTAAGAAATTAAATCTTACGTGTCTCAAACGGTGAAGAAAAACATCGGAGGAAACCTGCATACCAGAGAGTTTTCTTAGTTCTCTGCGTGTGTGAAATTTGCCAATCCGCATTGGGCCAGCGTGGTGGACTATTGGCCTAACCCCTCTCATTCTGGGCGGAGACTCAGCAGTAAACCGAATATGGGTTGATAATGATGACGTCATTCGTCAGGTTAACAACTTGTAGAATAGTGATAGCTAGAGGTAATAATATCACTGTATTAAAAAATTTGAAGTTCTTTCTCATTTCTAGTGTTGTATTAGCTTATATTTTATTTATTGCCTTACTTTGTATGAAAACTTTAGAAATAATTGGCATTTTGGTAATTTGAGGCTCAAAACTATTGATTTTTGGTTTTATTTTAATTTGAAGCTGTATACATGCACATGTTAGATTAATTTATCAAAGAGAGTAGGATTGGATGTTCGTTGATAGATACTATGTACAAGTAACTTGTTTACGATTGTTATGTATAAACATTTTTATTAAACCCTTTTCAATCAATTTGGAGTTTTATTTAATAAGTACCAGTATCAGATGTAGAGATTTTAGTTTTCTCTTTTTTTTTCTACATCCTCACAAGTTATAGTATGCCTAGCATGTAACCAAGGACAAGAAACAAACACGACAAATGGTTTATTTTGCTATGTCAACCAATGGCATAGAGTAGTCCCAGTGCCATCTCTTTCGTCCCAACAGAACAAAAGAGATAGTTATACTTACAGTTGCGCTGCTATTGGTTGACATTTGTCTTTACGAGATGTGAATAACTGGTAAAGAAAAATTTACAAAAATAAAAACAATGTATAAAATTATAAAATAGGTATATTAGCTTTTTATCATATCCATTTTGCTCAGTCTTAATATAAAGTCAAGAAGATACATTTGCACTTTTATTTCTATAGGCTTATTTGTGACGAAAAATCCTGGGACTCCTGCTTTCTCCAGAGTGTCTTGTTGGTCACTAACCTGTAAATTAAGACTACTAAATTCTCATACAAAAATATACTATATTTTCTAGATTAAAATATCTTTTTCCAAGATATTTTGGAAAATTGTAATTATTACAGTTAATAATAAATTAATATTAAAAAATTACAACAACACTGTATAGTTTATTGCATTTATAAATTTTAGTGACTCACTTTTTGATCTAACTGAATTACTAATTTCATATCAGTCTGCTTAAGTTCTTCCTTGTGTCTTCTTAATAAAATATTTCTTTTTAATTCTAGTTGTTCTGGGTTTTGTGTTGAGTTTACCATTTCTTGTATTTCCACTAATAAAGAGAAAATAATTTCATTAATCAAACATACAGTACTTCTTAAATTTGTCTAGAACTAGGTAATCTAACTTTTAAGAAAGATGTTCATGTCTCAATAGCTCAATAGTAAAGAGGCCTGACTCACACCATCATGTCAAGGGGTCATGGCATAGATAATACACGTGTACCTGCCATGGGTTTAAACTAAAATTTTAGTACAAAACACATGTGGCCATAGCAACTTTGGATGTAATGCTGAATTCCAGTGTACAGACTATTTTTTAATGAATCCTTTGTAACAAATTCTTAGATAGATCCGAAGTATATAGTATGGACTCAGTTGCTAAAGACATGAAGAGCTTCATTGTCTATGACACCGTAAAATTATAAATACTGTTAGTCTATAATCTATCTCACAAGATTATGAACTGTCAAAAGATTGTGAGCTCCATACGTACTTTTAAGTAGGTTAGGTATTTTTTTATTTGTGAATGTACAAATGAAAAAATTCCCTATAATCTACTGAAAAATAATACAATAAATCCTAAGCAGTATGTTGCAGTTCACTTTCTTTTGACAGCTCACAATGTCACAAGATAGATTATAATCCAAAGATATTTACAATTTTATGGTGACATTAATCAGGGGCGTAGCAACCACCACATCAGCCGTATCAATAATACAGGGCCCCCGGGTTAAAGGGGCCTCTTATGTGTGAAAGCAAAAATTGGTAAAAGAAAAATGTAATCCACAATGTCACTTAATTGGGTGCTTCCCGGAAAAAAAACATATAAAAACTGCCTATAAAGTTTCACTTCCGAAGAAGAAAAGAAAAAAAAAAAGCACTTGATACTGGCTCAATCGCTCGACGCGCGGAGCCATAGAACCAAGAAGAAGAAGAAGCATGCAGCCATAAAATGGAGACATCCTACATAGGTTGAACTTAAATCAATGTCATATTTATTTTAAGCAAGCATTTTGTTTCTTTTGTGACAAATCTTTAAACTGGGCCCCCCGATTAATTTTGATACAGGGCCCCTTCAAGGCACGCCACTGACATTAATTATAACAAATTGTGCTGATCCATTGGCTGGGCAGTACCTTTCAGAATATGATTAAATTACAAAATTATAATATGAGCAGTTTTTAAGGAATTAAAATATTACCTTAGGATGTATCAATGAAGTTAAATAGTCATTGTTGTTATACTCATCATCCACTATTATGATGTAACACAATATCATGTGGACATGTAAGCAACAATATTTTATACTAAAGATAGGGATAGAGAATAAAAACTGAGGCAGATAAATGTGCATAATTATTATTTACTATACAACGAAGGTTATTTAAACACACATGAATATTGTCTACAATGTTGAGTTGTGTGTTTATATGTGTGAAACTATATATACATAAATATATTTATTGTAAGCAAACACAAAATTGTGCATGTGTGCACAGTGAAGTCTCTAAATTTGGATCACTTTTTGCAGTGATTTTGTAGGCACATAACATATCTGTAGTATAAAATAACCATTGCATGTAATGCTAAACATTTTTAGAAGCTGTTATAAAGTAAAACTACTTACAAGCCTGATTATTGATTATTTGTAATCTTTGTTGAAATAAATGTTTTTCTGTCACATGTTGTATCTCCATTAATCCCTTTACTATTTCAAATACTGTGTCGTTTAGGAGACAATTTGCAAGTCCTGATAAAAGTTCAATAGGCACCCTCATCTGATACTTTCTAAAAATTTCAATTACATTTCTTTTGATTAACATACTTTAATTATACTCTATAATCATCTATAATTTAAAATAGCTGTATTTTATAATAATTATTTTACGTTTTATATAAAACAAAAAAAATACAAGTTAATTATATTATTTATTTCATAGTAAAATGGGTTGGTAAGAATGTTTGCTTACGGTAGTAGCTCTCGAGCCATATCTTGCAGTTGTTCTAGTAAAAAATAAAGCTTTCTCTGCAAAGCTTCAGGTGTTGGTTCGGCGGTTTCCATTTCTTATTATTTATTATCTAATATCTATTTACTTTTTAATGTAAAAACGTATTTTTATTTGAAAAACTCCATGATTATATGTGGACAGAAACGTCAAAACTTAAATTAGAACTCGCGCAGATTAGTTACAAAAAATAATATCGTCTGGACCATGCCATGGCAACTCAGAAGAACGTGAAATCTTTATGAAGCAGTGCCATCTACATCCTAGATTTAAGATTCCAGGATAGTAAATTCAATTACTTATGGTGTGTATGTATTATAACGTTTTTAGAGATTTAAACCCTGTAAGTATGGAAAAAAACCAAAAAAAAAAAATTATTTATCCTTTTAATTTTGACGCGTAATAGGAAGAATGTGTGTATTTCTGAAGCAAAGGGATTATTAAAGAAAGACAGTAACCGTACGTTAATTTCAACGATGTTCCATATAGTTATTTGGCCTAGTGGTGCATAACAAAGGTACGATTGAATAATCCTGAGTTCGAGCCTGGGGGTAACAATAGAAAACTTTATGTCTTTTTTTTTTTGTTATTCTCAATTGGTTTTTTCAACTATTACAAAATCAAAATTTACAAAAAATATGCATTATTATTTTTATAACATAATGGATACTATACTAAAAATACCGTAGCTAGTCACTAGATGGCGCTATCACAAGCGTTCCGAAAAAAGTTAGAGTTGCCTATCTATTTCCAATAATACATTGTAATCTTTGGTCTGGACTCAAAATAACCAGAACTCAGCTGTAAAGCTTATTATTAAAAAAAAAAAGAATAACCTCTTCTGTGATCATTCATCCTACTCTATGCTTTCTATGTCTGTCTGTGATGAAAACAAAGACTAAAGAAATTAGTGATCTGTGAAAGAAATATTATTATCTATGAATTATGAAAATGAAAATAAAAAAATAAATAGTAAAATAATTGACAAAACTGAAAATTGAAAAGGAAAACCTTTAATTAAATAGATAATTACTCTGTCTCTGTACGATAATAGGTGGATAATAGTTTACTAAAATAAAATGTTCAAGTTTTGTGTGCTATTTGTAATAATAAGTATTTTTGTTAAACTCGAGGCTAATCCAGAAAATGATGATATTTATTATTCACAGTCCCAAGTAATACTGTAAGTTTCCCAATGGAGATTGGAAACGTTTGGCGTAGCGTAAATCAAATGATATATCATAGATCTATTTTGAATTTTCAGACGAGACAATGGTATACGATATTCGAGTTCATATCCCAGTCAGTGCTTTGAAATTTTAAAAGAATTCGCAGAAAATGCTTCTAATTTTACACTATGTACGATATTACATGCGAGACCTATAACTCTGTGCGAGAAGTGCATCAAGGATTATGTGAAGTTTCGTGACAAATACAAAGAGTTATTGGTTTCAGTTGTAAATGGAACTTCCTGTAAATCAATATTCTTATCCCAAGACAGATTAAATGCAGTACAAGAGTATCATGACAATATTTTAAGTGTGTGGGACAAAGGAAATTGTAATGGTCAGTTAATTACATACACTTATCTCTCTAAGACAATCATAGTTGGACTTAATTTTCGCAAATTTCTGAAATATGTAATTTTGGGTAACTAACAATAAAGGCCTCCTTGCAACATCTAATCTAGCAACAAACTTTTAAAAGTATTATGGATGTTTAAATGTTCATTTAATTTTTAATTTTTATTACAGACTGTTATAACTGGACACTGGGAATTCCCTCACTGAAAAGTACCACAATAGATTTTTATAGAATGTCTAATGATACAAAAGATTGTATATCTAAATACAATGACCCTGATAATAGTGAAGTTTGTAACAAGTGCATGCAGATTTATGAACAACTTGACGAGTTCTATAAAACTTTGAGCTCAGATTCAATTGGTGTGGATAGTGTTTGTATGGATATTGTAGATTCAGTAAGTTGTATTTTTATAATAGACTAGTAACTAGTAATAGATTGGATGGTAAGAAGAGACTATAAAGCTTGTAAGGTAGTCATTCATGGGTCTAGCGAGGTACGGGCAGGGGAGGGAGCAAAAACCCCCACCCCCCTTTTGTATTGAAGAAACTAACTTTGTTTCGAAATATATAAATACGAAAAAGTGACCTTTAGTGGATGTTTTGGTTTCGGACGAAACTGAAATTCTGTTTTGGTTTTGACCGTAAAACTAGTTTCAGTCGGACAGTATCAATTTGTTATGAAATACTCAATTTAAGTATAGCTGCTCCCCCTTTGATAGAATCCTGGCTATGCCCATGCAGTCAATCTTAATAAAGTGGACTTTAAAATCTATTTAGTTAATTGTGTAAAACATAATAATTAAACTAAACAGATTGAAACAGAACTTCTGTTGATTATATTCACCTTTCAGATGAATGCCACAAGATCCACATGGAGTAAAACACTCAATTGCTGTAATCTAAGGAGAACCCCTGAAGTTGTATTTTTAAGTTGTGCAGGGATCATTTCATTCCTTCCTATATTGTACTACATCACTGTGAGATATTGTGGGCCAATTCGAGATTTACCAAATGTACTGAAACGTAAGTTGCTTGTTGTCAAGTGCAAAATAATTATCCATAGTAAAGATTATGACATGAAAATTCTATACCATTTTCAGAATCAAGATTTAAACAAACAATCTTAAGAGGACTCTCTATTGAAAGCAGAAGTGACTAAAGATCTGAAGACTATAATATCCAAATAATCAAAAGTTGTAAATATATTGTAAGTAGCCATAATTAAAGCTGTCTGGTATAAAATCATAATAGTACTGGATTTGGTTTTGTTGCCAAAATTAAAAATTTCCATCCTGACTGATGAAAACCCTAAAATAAGTAGAACAAAGGAGAATGTATAGGAGTTACCTCTTAATTATAGAAGAATTGACAACATAATTTAAGACAAATATGGCATACTTAATGATATTCCATGGATGTACTGTGTGGGTGCCATAGTGTGACCAAGATAATTTATAAAAAATGTTATGATATGAATAAATTAATAAAGATTGAATAATTGTAATGTAATTTTATTGATCATAAATGACATTCCATTAGTAAGTTGTAGGCTCTGCTGATAGTAAATAATATTTTTCGTAGTAATTAGTAACTGGTAATAATTACAGTTACTATTTTTTATTTTAATTTGCCATAACTTTTAAATATGACCAACATTCCCATTCTCCTCAAACTCTGTCTGTCTGAACAAGTCTGGAAGGACTGTATTAGGAGTGGGTACAACAATAGACCAACGGGATAGGGATCGAACCCCTGGGTGATTAGTCCGACCACTCTTACCGTTGAGCTATTGAGGCTCAACACTTCAAATATTTATTTATCTATGTCTTGCTTTTTTATTGTTGCTTTTTTTGATATTGCTGTTATTGCTACTGTTGGATAGCTTATGTTTCAATGAATTTGGTGTAGTGTCACCTTTGTTAATCAATCCAATTCCACTATCTTTATCCTTTGGAGTGCTTGGTCTACTGTCTAATCCAACGGCAGATAACATCTTATTGTCATTCCCAAAAGATTTTTGAAGCATATTTGATTGTGATGAAAGCTTTTGTACAACATTTTGTTTAAGAAGTGCACTGCTGATGCTTTTCTCAATACTGCCATTGGTGTGTAGTTTTCCTGAAGGTTTAGATGCAATACTTTCTGTGGATCCATGTATTGTTGTATGGTTCAAAGCTCCCATGCTTAGGCTGGTGCTTATCTGTGTGTCTGAAGAATCCTCATTAGTCTGAGATTCTGTTTCACTGTTTCTTTCATCTGTAAACAAAAATATATAATAGTCAATACATTACATAATATAATTTTGTTTTAAGAAATTCTCAGCCTGAATAATATAATAACACACATGCAGAATTTAACCTGCAAATTGTGACAGCCGTGTGGCACAGTGGGTAATGACCCTGATTTCTGCATCCACAGACTTGGAAATTGATTCCCACAACTGGAACATATTTCTATGATAAGTATGGGTGTTTTCCAGTGACTTATTTAAAAAAAAAAAGAAGTAGTGATGAGTATATTGTGTATGTATATTTATTTAATAAAATTAAGCTTTGTTCACTGCTGCTGTCTGCTACAATGCTAATGCTATACTTACTTTTAGCTTCTGCAGGGTCCACAAGACCACTTACTGCCTGTAATGGAAAAATGAAGCACATTTAAATTAAATAATATCTTAGCAAGCTAAAGAGTAGATGATAATTGATTGAATTGTTTGAATTTGAAAACCTTTATAGGTTTTCAAATTCCACAATACATTTTATCACTTGATAATACTGCAGCCGAGTGGCGCAGTAATATTGGGGCAGGAGGAATGCCTCAAGTGATATATCCAAGGGGGAGTGTCACAATTTGAAAATATAAAATTTGGAAAACCCAAAGGAGCAGTGATTTTCAATAAATTGTACAATGTAAGTCGGGTTTGTTTAATAAAATATTCTAATATTATAAAATAGGAGGGCTCGGGCATGCCGCAGCCAGGCTGATGCAGGCATGTGAGAAGACCACATTAAATAGGCGATGAATTTCTACTTGGTCCCAGTCTTTAAACTTATTTTGTGGTTGTTCATTATGAATGTTATATAAACGGGTACATACCACGATAAAACGGCGAGATTTTTAATGTCGATATTTCGAACTGACCCGTACGTCCGTTACGGACGGAAGTTCCGTCGTTACCACAATCCATGCAACTGGGTCGAAATATCGACATTAAAAATCTCGCCGTTTTATCGTGGTATGTACCCGTTTAAATAACATTCATAATTGGTCCCAGTCAGTATAAATCCACATTATGCCACTGCTGCATCAATTCCAAACATGATAATTTTATCTTACAGCCATAGATGTAATGGAAGACTTTGAGAATAATCTTTCGGCCTCTTTGAACTTCCTATTCCGTTTGTCTGCTTTTGAGTTAGTACTCTTGTTTGTTGTCAGATATCTGTCCCATCCACGAATGATATTTCCATACAGTTGAGTGTCCTCTAGATATGATCCCTCGAATGCATATATTTGGCGCTCCAAGTTAGCCAAGGTTTCCTGTAAATTTCAAAATATAACATTTAACATTTATAGTCCTGAATTAAATTTTTGTCAATATTTAAAGGTGACTACTTACAGCGACCTCAGCTTTTTTTTTTACTAGTTCAGCCAAATCAGCTCTTGTATCTGCCACTGATGTTTGTTTAGACGCCATATTGATCTTTTTTGCTTGTACGCTTTGGCTATCGCTTGCAGGACTTTGCGGTGAGACAACCATGTCGTCGCTTTATTTAGACCTCCAAGTTAAATATCCATTACTCAACAACAAAACAAAAGCTATTTTATCGAACCTTAATAATTATTTCAACTATCTATCTCTAAATCTGAATTAAAAAATACAAATTCCAAATTCCAATCCACCTCCAAAAAAAAAGTTAGCGAGCTGCGAGACATCACAATTGACATTGACATTTGACATAAGCCAAATCATTAAAACATTTGTTTTTAATTTCTTAGGAATAATTTGGCTTTACGTCTCTGGATTCGAGCTTTATTTTTTTAAAAACTAATTTTTGTTAGAGTCAACTTAAAAAACGTAATTGGAAATCTTAATTTGCATACTAATTTCGTTGTTTAGTTAAAAAGATAAAGTTAAAAAAAATAACTCAGAATCTGTAAGAACTAGAAAGATGAGATTTGATATATATATATTAATTATGTCTAGTGGTAAAAAAAATTTAAGAAAAAAATTTTTTTGGGGTTCCTTCCCTACATACAAACTGCGAATGATTTTTTTTATCGTCCATCCTATAGTATTGGGTATCGTTAAAAGCTTAGTATCTTACAAACGGATCCCTATATCGAAATATGTTGGTAGAAGAACCCTCACAACTTTCAAAGACCTACCCAACGATACCCCATACTGTAAAATAAACGAGCAAAAAAATCATCCCCACTTTACTAGTAGGTACCCTAAAAAATATCTTTGAAGATTTTATTTTACATTTTTAATTTACATATTCATGATAATTTACAGCTTTCTTTTAGTAAAAGTCTCTGCGCTAAACGATGGACATGACGAAACTGTAAGGGTTCCTTGGGGACTAAGAAAGAAAGAAAGAAAGAAAATAAATTTATTCAAATTTAAAAGTTTTAAACAGTATCCTTAACTAAAAACAGCATGTCTGTCTGTAACCCTTAAAAAAGAAAGGGTGTACAGCTCAGCATATGCCGTGTACTATATACAAGCATAACACACGGCGCTGATTTTCAGCTGAGACTTGTGTGACGCCACAGCTAACATAAAAAACTACGGAATACGGCATCCTACAAACTGCCGACTGCTGTGCAGCCTTCATCGTGACCACCAGGGATTCCCAAGTGGAACGTGGCCTTTGTAGACCCAAAACGCCTAGAAGTCAGAACTGTAAAACTGTACAAAATACAAAATTAAATGAATCTGTGGTTCTAATTTTGCTTGTCAAGTGTCAACCTTTATTTGACGTTTGTGTTGTCGACTTTATCACAGATAAGATTTTTATGCAGTGTTGCCAGAAGGTTACTTTTGTAACCTTTTAGGTGATTTTTGACTGCATTGGTAACTTTTTACAGGTACACATTAATAAAAAGGTTACTTTTACGTGATATTTCGACAAATGCTCAAGAACTCATCGATGTTTCTGTGTCATTCTCACTATAAATGAAGACGTTACAATTGACGTTGCGAAATAAGTAAGTTGCAGTCACATTGAATTTCTTAAAAAAATCAAGTATGAATTTAAGAAATTAACGTCAATTGTTTTTAAAATTCTTGCTCTTTAATTGTATTTTTCTTATCCAATGAGGAAAAAGCAAACAATCAGGGCCTTACTTAAGATGATTCTATTTATGAGAAAAATCTCCTTCAGTTTATAGTAATTTAGTACTTGGCTTATATTCCTAACAGACAGATAGGTATTAAAAAAAAAAACAAAATTACTCTAGCCCCCAGAGGCTGAAATAGTGGTTTAGTCATGCTGTGAAACGCAAAAAGCAAGAGTAATTAGTGAAAAGGTTACTTTTTTTAATATTTCGGGTAACTTCTCACAAGACCCAACTGGCAACACTGTTTTTATGTTTATCAATTTTGAATTTACATTCTTCATCTTAAAATTCATGATTAAATAATAATAATAATATTACGATTGATTTTATTTTTATTGATTGTCCATACTAGAATATCGTATCCCGATCATGTCTATAACTTATATACCTCGAGTAACTCAGGTAAACTTTATGACCATTTTTATAAAGTAAAATTTGTTCCAAATTTTATCTAGTAAAAGCATATTTTATGGGCTCATAACTAAACTAGGCAATGTAATTTATTATTTCAGTTAGATTCTATTCAACTTGATAAAGAGCTAGAGGATTTATTGAAACAATTACTGTTTCAGGCAACCAAATATTTTGAGGTAAAGTTTTGTTTAAGACTTAGTTATTAGCTTGGTTTTTATAAGGACGGCTGAGTGGCGTATGGCAAAGCCGTGAATTCGATTCCCATATCTGGAAAAATATTCGTGTGATATTTCCAGTGTCTGGGTGATTTTATGTTACATCTTAAAAGTGTCTACACTATACTAAGAGAGTAGATATTTAATAATAATTATATAATTACGAGTTATCTTAGTACCTATAACACAAGTTATGCTTACTTTGGGGCTAGAAAGTGATCAACATCAGATGATATTGCAATCAAGAGCTAACTGATCTTTGCTGGTAACATAGTAACTAGCTACACTACAGGTGATGCCTACCACAAGACCAATCCTAACCCAATTCAGAAAATATAAAACCATAAATTTACCTGAGCTGGGTTCAATCCCAGGATGTTGAAAACTATTGCATTACTAACTGCAAAAAAAAAATAAAAAATTTTGACCAATACCAATATCATGTGTAGGTACTTTTCCAAATTTCTTATGTTATTGTTTGATATTTGATGGCTGCATGGTGAGGGTAGTGACCCTGTTTTCTGCATCCCCTGCTGTGAGTTCAATTTCTGAAAAATATTTGTAAGATAAACATTAACACATTTTTGGTAATTTTTTTCATTTAGGTATATAGATTATAATTTAGTGTTTTGTCTATGTTTTTGCTCTACATTCTATAAGAGTGTCTAATCAATTGGTAATCCTTTTTTCAGCCTGGTGTACTGCAACCTCTATTGCCTGAGCTTGACCTACTTATAAGGACATGGATTTTTAAAAATTCAATAAGTGAGAAATCATGTACATTTGGCCAGCAAATGTTGTCTTTGAAATATAAAACAGACAATTTTTCAAAAAGAAAACTATATTGGTATTTCTTTTACACTATAGGCCTGAGATATATGAGAGACAGAGCAATGTATAGTTTCACAACAAATACAAATATACAAAACTTTTTCAATAGAATGGAGACATTCCAGTTAATTTGGGAGATCATTAACTTTTTACGTTTTATACAAAGTGGTAAACATCCAGCTCTGATTGATTTCATACTGGGTCTTGAATTGACAGCCGATAAACTTACACGGGAAGATCTTACAGACTTCTCTTGGACAAGAGAGTTGCTGTGGCATAATCTAATAGTAAGTAAAGATGAACTTTTTTAGGCTGACCAGTTGGCATCACGTCAATTGACAAAATGTCATTTACCTACAGTGTGATATCTACCAGTAAGCAGTGGATGACATTTTTTGCATAAAATCTCAATTTTCTTAATGTCAACTAGCATATGTCAAAGATAGTGAATTAGCCTGCAGATTTGCATGAAATTTAGTACAGTTAGTAAACTGTTTAAGAGTTCAACATTATAATCCCCCTTAGAGCAGTGTGGTGGGCTTATTGTCCATATTATCACCTACCCTGTAAGGCCAGTTGGGCTAACATGTGACTAACAAGATAATCCTGTGAAGAGAAACAGACAAAATTCAACCAATGGCATGCAACCGGAAATACAGCTAGCTTTCATTCTGCTGGGACGAAAGAGACTATACGAGAGTTGGACTTAGACAACTCTGCTGCTATTGGACAATATTTTTTCTATTTCTCATCACATAGTTGCATGTTAGCCCCACTAGTGTTGTAGTAGGCTGTTGAAAGGGCTAAGAAAAATAATATAATGCATATTTAAAAACTAAAAAGTATATGTGGTATTCATATCACTTTCAAGAAATGTATTTATTTATATTTTATTACAGGAGTTAATAGGTACTGTTCTTTCACTAGTAAACATGTTTGGATTGAGACAAAGGATGTCAAAAATGTTAAAATACATGTGGTGGAGAAGTCACCCCGGTCCATTGTCAAAAAGCAGTCCTGCTTCTATGACAATACACACTAAATGTGCCTGTTGTTCAGAAAAGCCAATTTTGCCACACATAATGGGATGTTCACACATCTTCTGCTATTATTGCTTGATGGTGAGAAAAAAAAACATATGATTATTTGAAAATGTTTATGATAATATTATAAATGCGAGTATAAATAGCACCATACTCTCACCCTACTCCTACCCTAACTCTACCCTACCCTACCCCTACCCTAACTCTACCCTACCCTACCCCTACCCTAACTCTACCCTACCCTACCCCTACCGTACCCTACCCCTACCCTAACTCTACCTCTACCTCTGTCCTACCCCTACCCTATCCTATCCTACCCTGCTCTACACCTATCCTACTCTACCCTACACCTATCCTACTCTACCCTACTCCTTAGACTTTTTTAATTTTTCTCCATAAGAACCATCCTCGTACTTCAAGGAGTATTCTAAAAAACGAATTAGCCAAATCGGTTCAGCCTTCCTCGAGATTTGCGCTTAGGATGATTTAAGATTCATTTTTATATTACAGATACGAATCGTTTTTTAGACTTTTTAAATTTTTGCCTCCGTAAAAACCATCGTCGTACTTCAAGGAGTATTCTAAAAAAATAATTAGCGGAATCGGTTCTGCCGTTCTCGGAATTTACACTTAGGAAGATTCAAGATTCATTTATAGATATGATATTATGTATAGATAAGATATTATAAATGCGAAAGTAAATCCATATGCCTATTTTCTTTTCACGGCTAAACCAATTTGGTTGAAATATGGTATAGATATCAATTGAGCTTAGGAGCAGAACATAGGCTACTTTATATCTCGGAAAATTCAAGGTTCCTGCGGGATTTGTTTAAAACAATTTCACGTGAACTGAGTCGCCGGCGGTTTCACTAGTATTGTATTTATTTATATGAATGTCGATTTTGTACAGTTCAATGCTAAAGACATTCATACCTACTTTTCTTTTGCAGGCTAACAAAACAGCAGATCAAGATTTCGTTTGCCCCAAATGTTACTATAATGGAAGACAAGTAACGAAATTTGTCATGACGTAAAGTATAAATTAATTAGGCAAATATAAATTATTATTATTTTTAATGACAATAAGGTGGACATTTTCTATCTACTATTTAACCTCCTAAATATGATAAATTTGACTACTATGTGTGTCCGTGTGCATATGGGACCATAGCTCTTAGACGGGTGATCCAATATATAGAAGTTTTTTATATGAAAGCTGGCCTTTCATTGATAGTTCCTAGACATGTTTTATCAAAATAAATTCAGCCATTTATTTGCAGGGTAAAAATTGGGATGAAGAAGTGGGAAAATAATATCATGACAAATCTTTAGAGTTTAAAAACTCAAAAGATTTGTTATGAGAACAATTGAATAATTTTAATTTTGACTTATTATATTTTATAAAGATTTTATTTCTGATGTATTGTTATGTAAAATAATGTACATACTTTATATATAAGCAAGTAAAACTGTTTGTCGCCGATATCTTTCTTGCGATTGGTTGGTTGCGTAACTGTCAAAGCCAAAAAAGTGTAGTTTGTGATAATAGGATATTAAATTAAACAATTTTCTGTTTTTGCTACTTTTATTTTAATCATACAAAGTAATTAAGTCCATGCAGCAGGAATATTTAAATAAATATAATACAATATTTACATTGGGTCACCCCACTGAAATAAAGCCTGTGGGGATTTTACACTATTTTAATGAATGAAAATGAATAAATGACAGTAATGGAAAATGATAAAGAAAGTAATGATTATATAGCTATTGAAGTACAACAGAGCTTATTAAACTTAAAGGTTTAATAGTGATAAAATCCGGATAGGTAAATCATTAACGAACCCATTCATCACATCTTTGATATGACAAAATGATTATGAAATTTAATTAAAAAAAGAAATAATAACTGAAAAATAATCATGTAACTGATGGGTGATGGTAAAAGTAATTTCATCAAAAGAAGTACTGAAAAAGAATCATGAAACTGATGGGTAAAAGAATAGTCATGATATGAGTTTTATTCAAATTATGAAACAGTATTAAATATATACAAAACTAAACTATTTACCTATTTCTACTAAGCTGCTAGGTATATTTTACCTAAATAATAAGCTCTTTACACTAAGTTATATGGCACAAAGTAATAAGGGGAAGGAAAGAATATTCATTGTTTCTTTATTATGAAGACCTGATCATAGAAAACCAAGAGAAAAAAAGACACCTACAAGTGAAATTCGGAAATAATGAAAAAGTAGCATGTTCGAAAATATTGCAGCATAAGCCCAATGACATTGTTTACGGTGTTGTATAAACGAAACCTAAATTATAAATGAAATACAAAAAGTACAAAATAGGTTAATTTTTTTACTAAGTTTAGTGTAAATTGAATTAAATAAAAAAAAAATTGTAAGCGATGGATTAGCAATCTACAGACAATATGTAGAAATAACACGAAAGAAAATATTACATAATTTACCTACTGCTTTTGAATCTACTTTTTAATTAAAAACTACCTTTCATAATCGAGTTTTAATTCATAATAGGTGCTAAACTCAGTGCGCATGTTTTTTTTTAAATTTACAACCGCGTTCTAAGGTTTTCGTTATTTGTAAAGATTGTATCTATACTAATATTATAAAGCTGAAAAGTTTGTTTGTTTGCTTGAATGCGCTATTCTCAGGAACTACAGGTCCGATTTGAAATAATGTGAGGGTCGCGGGCCCTTATTCTCTTACTTTTCTATGCCAAAAAAAATCCCCTGTGTGCCATTTAAATCCTATGAAGCTTCTACTTCAGCTAAACATACATCAACATCTACATTTTAACAGCAATTAAACTAACTGCGTCTTCTATAAATAGGTACCTGCAGACAATCTTCAGTTCACATTGCATTTTGTTTATTTTAGTTTTCTCACTGCAGTGAGATGCAAAATATTGTTTGGCTCACGCTGCGTTGCATGAACAAGCTCATAGTTCAGGGTCCCGTATAAATTTGACTATTGCCGAATTTACTAGTCGGGCAATCACGTTTACCCGATTATATTTCATTATTATGAAAAATATTGTATTGCACAGAAGCTCTATTTACCTAGTCTCTTGTGCATTAAATTCCTCACGATGCTCAGTATTTTTTTTTATTCTTCGCTTTGCTCGGTTCAATCTTAGAATTTTTCGCTTGCTCGGGCGATTTGCGCATTCGCGTCAAACAACAATTTAGCTCGAATAACAAAAAACAATGACTTATAGCTAACTTTCATACCCTTCTTCGAATATAGACAAAATCGCGAATGCTTAATAAAGTCAAGGTTTTTAAATTCGTAAGTAAGCCACATAAGTAATGCACTCAAATGCAATGTAAAAAGTAGTTTATCTGGTGGGAAAAACGTTGCAAACTACTGGTTTCGGCTTCATTTACACATCGTTTAAGGCAATCGTAGTTCAGTTGTATTAGGCTACGTTCAAACGGCGAAAGTATTCTCATAGGTACCTACAACGTTAACGATAATTTACAAAATATAAAAAATCCTCTACCAAAAGTGTCTATCAGCTCTCTGACTAGTGACTATAATGAGCTTTTTCGAAAGGCTTAACATTCGGATGAAATCAATAGGTTGGTAAGTAAGCATACATTCCTTATGCTAGCCACAAACGGTCAATTATTCTCACGTTTCTGTAGCACCCACGACTATAATTGATCGTGTGTTGGTCACAGCGTACATGACTTGTATAGTATGCCGCGTGGGTACCGTTTGCTTTTCAGAAACGTGAGAATAATTTACCGTCAATTTAGAGAGCGACCTTTAGAGAAGTTCGTCGCACTGCTCATATAGATAGGTAGGTACTTGAGAACACTCATGTTCGTGAGGGCATCTGTCATCTCTTTTATTTGGGGAGACTTCGCCGTTTGAATATAGCCTTAAAAGTTTAAACTATATTAGTGCTGGTTGTCTTTGCTATTGTGAACGTTCGCGTGGAAACCGGTCTCCCAATCGGCGATATAGTCCACCGTCCGCACAGAGCCGTCCGGTTCCACCAATGAGTACTGACCTGGATAAATTAAAACAACATCTGTATTGCGTGAAGGATTAGGGGACTCGTGCACTACGCGGCTACGACCACGAGTAGTCGTTGGCCGTGGTCGCACAAGCTACGGTTTGGCTCTGGCCAGATTTTAGGCCACGACCACGGTCGTGAAGCGGCCAGTTGGTTACTGCAGTTGTTATTCTTTGCATTCTAGCAAACTTTACGTAGGTTGGTCGCAACCACCAATTTTGCCGGCTTGCTGGCCCATTTACTAACTATGGCATTTACGCATTCCGTAAATCCAATTGTTAACGAAAATCACAATGTCAAACAGACATGTTAGTATGTAATTTTGATCAGTTAGCAATAAATTAATAGTAAATACGAAATCACGTGACTTATGAATCACTATAGCTCGTGCGCTGTAGCAAGGTGTGGGTGACGGTTCATTTTAGTCTTGTAAGTTAGCTGCGATTCATGATAATAGTACGTATTATAAACGTCATATGGCAATTGTCATCCGCACCAAGCTACAGCGACGAACCATAAGAATTGCTAGTTGGTAAACGTGTTACTAAAGTTAGTGAATAGGCCAGCTGTCCTACGCCCAATAAGCCAATGCGACCAAATGCGCTGTGTTCAAAATATTATGATTTCGTCATTTGACCTGGTAGTTGTGGCTTTTGGTGGTAATCGTGGCCGTATAGTCCACGGGGTGCCTTAATCAGGCGAATTGAAAGACTCTGTTAATTATTCTTGGCATGAGAGTTCGATCGGTAGATACCTACCTATATAGCAAAATTTTGCTCTGGATATTTGAATGCCTTTCTACTTTAGAATGCACATTGTTGTTCTGATATTGTCACTATTATGGTGAATATTTGTTTATTTCCATTAAGTTTTTATGAATTGGGTTTTGATGCAACTGTTTAATTGTCAATCCAATTTGTATTAGTTCTTAATATGAAATCTATATAAGAAGGGAGTGGCCTTTTAAAATTATAATGGTGATGATACCTTTCACAACGTCGCCGTCGCGTTGTTCTTTCTGTTGCTTGATGTCACCGGTGTGAGGGTCATTTACATGGTACTCGAATGCGTAGCGAGGGTGAGCATCCTGAAAAATGTGAACTATTATGCATTGGTAATACATATTAGCACGTAACCATGGGGTACATAACCCCAAAGATGGTTCATTCAGCGCGCGACAAAGCAGTAGTAGTAGCTAATAGCTACTGAAGTCCTGGATTCGATCCCTAGCTTGGCTGATTGAGGGTTTCTTAATTGCTTCGGCTTTAGCTAGTTACAAGTTTAGTCTACCGGATGTACCGCCAAGCGATTTTTCATCCTCCTCATAACAAGTTATTTTCTTCATCTGCTAACTTGAGAATAAAAAAAAAAGTCGCAAAGCTGTGTGTGCAAAGGGCATTAATTATTTCAAAGAACTGATGTATGTTAATGTCCCAAGGTGCTGGAACAACAACCCCGTACCGGAAATCGCAGTATTGGTCGACCAACTTATTAGACCGACTATATCGAAGAGGACTGGGAGTGGCTACATGCAGATGACTTAAAACCGTATTTTTGGAGGCATATATCCAGCAGTGGACGTCGATCGGCTGATAATGATGATGAATTTTAGCAGCTGCTTCCATGATCCAGTGGTTTGCTTATGTGGCATCAAATAACGATGTAATAAGTAGCTAAACATTGCTTGGTACGTAAATACTCATACGTATTTCACTTTTCAACTTCCCAGGGCAGGTTAAGTGATTTGTGGCGAGCACGTGTCAAAATTACATCAGAAATGTGGATAGGTTCCAGTGAAAGTTGTTCAAAGTGAATTATTTCCTGATTAGTTTCATTAGTCAAATTAAGTCCGGCATATACTAGGGAAATGCAAATCAACAGAGTGTTTAGGCTCTAGCAATTGATGTTTTAATTATCAAAGCTAACATTTAAGCACATTAGGTACTTTGAGCAGGAGATGAAAAATTCGCCCGACTATATTTTGCGATATACATTTATCTAGGTAGGTACCTACACAAATATTTTTGTCAATATTTCTTCTCTCCATAAAGGAGACGGAATATTTATGGCATAGGTAGGGAAATCCATCGGTTTTATTTAAAGAATTCGGTATCAACCCGATTCGGCTCACTGCAGAGCTCGAGTCTTCAGTCAGAGTGAGAGGGGTTAGGCCAATAGTCCACCACGCTGGCCCAATGCGGATTGGCAGACTTCACACACGCAGAAAATTAAGAAAATTATCTGATATGCCTCCTCACGGTGATTTCCCTCACCGTTTGAGACCAGTTGATATTTTTTTTAAATGCACACAACTGAAAAGTTGTGTGCATGCCCCGGACCGGAATCAAACCCACACCCTTCGGAATCGGAGGCAGAGGTCATATCCACTGGGTTATCACAGCTCTATTTATTTAAAGAATATCAAAGTCAAATCACTTAAATATGATCAATATTCCCGATCCTCTTCAATTTGTTGGAAAGACTGTGGTTGGTGGTTACGACAAATTATTCAGGGAACGCAACCATGGTCTATCGATGTTGAATCCGTCTCCTTGCCGTCGAGCTATCGATGCTTTAATATTAAGAAACTCAAGTAACATTTCATTGAAATCGTGTTGTGTTCGAAATGAAAATTAGTCTTATCAATTGTGCAAGTATCTCAAACTGTTAAAGTCAGTAAATGCGCGCAAAGTGAACAAATAATGCCTTTTACCATTACCACCCAATCAGTTTAACTTAAAAGTAAATCAACCTTCGCCTACGATAATTGAATTAAATTATACTTAAAAGCTTATTTATTATGCTTTTAAGCTTACAAGATAAAGGTAAATATAAAGCAAACACGTTGTTTTTATAATTTACCTAAGTTTAGTTTACCTAAGTTGTAAGAAGCGTATCTATAGGTTTATATTAGCATCTATGTAGGTAACCATAAACCTACATCAGACGATTATTGCTTCAAATTTCTGGTGTGGATTTAAAAGTACTCGTATTTTGTTATTTAATATTATTAAGTATGTATGTAACTTATCTTATTTAAATTATGTTATGTATGAGCAGTAATTGAAGCCGTAGGGAAAGGCTTAGCTCGAAACCCTTCGCCAAATGTTTGCGTCATATTGTATCATTACCAAATTAGCACTTTTGTGTTATATTGTATTTATTACTAAGTATAAAAGCGAAACTAATGTTATATATCGTGGCGGGGTGGTATGCGCGGTGGAATTACAAAACGGAGGTCCTGGGTTCGATTCCCGGCTGGGCTGATTGAGGTTTTTTTAATTGGTCCAGGTCTGGCTGGTGGGAGGCTTCGGCCGTGGCTAATTACCATCCTACCGGCAAAGACGTACCGGCAAGTGATTAAGCGTTCCGGTACGATGTCGTGTAGAAACCTAAAGGGGTGTGTGTGGATTTTCTCCTCCTGGAGATCCTACTAATGACAAGTTAGCCCGCTTCCATTTTAGATTGCATCATCACTTATCAGGTGAGATTGCAATCAAGGGCTTACTTGTTAAGAATTTAAAAAAAAGTATCCCCATATCCCTACAGGAATGGGAGCTTCGCTGGCGAAACCGCGGGCGGTATGCTAGTATTATGATAATCTCTCAAAGTAAGTAGGATTAAGGTAGGTACACATACTTAATGCAATGCAAAAACTCTGGTTGAATTCGTGACTTCTTATAATTATGTCGTCTCGGGACATTAAATGCAATTAATGTTTAAAAAAGATTTTGTATAACTTTAATGTTACGCCTAAAAGCCTTTGTAATTGAATGCCAAACTCGATAATAATATTATAATGGAGGTCACAATAACTGTAAAAGGTTGAAAACGAAACTTGTAGATACAATTCAAGACTACCACTAGGTAAGAGAAAGATGACACGATTATATTAAGTTAAGATAAAGATAAATATACTTTATTTGCACACCACAAAGACAAAAACAAGTGAAATAAAAAACAAATTAGGAAGAGATCAGCATACAAAAGGCGGCCTTATCGTTAAGTAGCGATTTCTTCCAGGCAACCTTCGGTTTAGGAAAACTTAAGGACATCAGCAGGTGGCGTAAAACAAAAATAACCATAGTATTAGTAATAACTTTTAACATAAGTTGAATGTTAAAAGTCTCAACTTTATCGCACTGTCGCAGGAGCTCTACGCACCGGATGTTATAGTTCTATTGAATACGTAAATTACGTCAGAATCAAGATCGGATTGCATTTTGAATGACGAACCAAAGGCTGACAAATAGGTATTTGTCATACTACCAAGGTCTGACAAAATACCCACCCTTTATACATTTCAATAACGGATCTTTACGAGATTTTCATGTGACTATAGCCAGATGCAATGTCGTGTTATCATATTTAATTAAACAAAGTCGCTTTCCGCCCCGTATGTTTTTATATGCCGGTTTTCATCATTAGATAGAATGATTCAAGAGGAAGGTTTATAAGTGTAGTTTTAAATAGTTTTTGTTGTTTTTCTTTAGTTCGTCTAGACTACTATCTACTACACTACCTACAAGAATGGTGCCATTGTCCTCAAGTTGTTGCAATAATTAAGTCTTCTGCACTAATATTATAAAAAGGTTTTTCATTTGTTTGTTTTTTTACACCACAGTTTTGAAAATTCTTTCGCTGAATTAAAGTTACGTTGTCAGTGAATAACATAGGCTATATCTTGTCATCGTATTCCTAAAGGAATGGAAACTACGAGATTATTATCTTGGCCCAGCAACTTACGTCAGAGTAGGGTCTATTGGTAGGTACCTACTTTGAGTAATAATGAGTATGAGATAAAATCAAATCAAGGGATGGGAATTTGTTCCCAGCAGTGGTAGATTAATTAGCTTGATTGAGGCCCCAAAAAGTTTTATAATTGCTAAATATGTATTTTAATAATTAAAATAAACTCAAGATTGTTAACTTTGGGTGAATGATTTCTAGATAGACAAGAGAAGTATTATTTTAGACAATAACATATGTGTGAAATACGCGTAATCTTATATTTTTAAAGAAATACATTAATTAGGATTACAACACACACGAGTATGTTAACGATATGTAATTTTAATTGAACCTTATCGAAGCTTTTCGATCTCGTAAAACTTGTTTGTATCTGTTCTGGCGACGTATCATTTTAAATTACGGGCATTTGATATTGCTCGAAGTTACATAACACATTGATAAATATCCCTCAGGGTGCGATAAAATATACGGTGTAATAGATTTACTTGTATACAAGTTTAATTTTAACCTACTTTACTTTAGTTACGCGACGTATGTAGGTTAGCAGTTAAAAAACCGTCAAGGCAGTTTCATTGTTAAGACTTGTTTTACTTTATGCTTTTAATTTGTTATGTTATATCATAGTGACATAATAATATATCAAGTTATTTAAAGAAAGTAAAAATATATTAACTATATTATTATGAAATAACTATATTATATGTATTGTACTGTATCTAATACTAATATTGTAAATAGGTAAAGTTTCTTGTATTGTAGGGGGTAATTTCCGGAGCTACTCGTATTGAACCGATTTTGAAAACTCTTTTTACCACTAGAAAGCCACGTTATTTGTGAGTGACATAGGCTATATTATATACCTTATCCTCGTATTAATACAGGAACGGAAACTACAGGGGTAAAACCGCTGCGCGTTGACTAGTAAATGTATGTTGTAGATAATTTGCATAATATTAAACCTAAGGGGCATATTTTCTTCATGAACGTTAATGTTTTACTTTGAAAAAGTCCATTTTTCGTTAACTAGAATAATTAATAATTCACAGATACATATTATCTTCGGAGATTTCCGTAGGAAAATATGTGCCTAATATACGGAATTTTAAGCATTCTTAACGTGAATTATTCAGCGTCTTTATAGAGGCTACCCTATATTATTTTTTTAACAAATTTGTTGTATCTTTTAAATGTGTGCACATACAACATCGCATTAGAAAATTTACAAGCAAAATGCGTTCATATTCACTAAAAGCAATCTGTTCCAGGCAACTTAGATAACGTACCTATGCAGGCACTTGTAGGTTATAGAGCTTGAGAGACGGGAAATTGCACCAATTGCAATTAAAACTTAATCAAGAATTGCAACTTAATTGTAAAAAATAGTATGTATCATCAAGTAACTGTGAAGGTACTTACGTAATTTTCCAAAAACTCCGTGTGCACGTTTTTGACATGTGAGCCGGTGGTTACTCGGGCCACAGGTGCTACTGCGACCGTTGGAGCCGCGACATGTGATACAGTGGACTGGACGACGGGCGCACTGTACTGCACATTGTGGGATACCGCTGGCACTGAGTACTGGGCTACAGGTGCGGAGTATTGTACGCTGTGGGCTGTCTGCTGGGACACCGCTGGCACTGAGTACTGCGCTACTGGTGCGGCGTATTGCGTCACTGTAGGTGCTGCGTACTGAGTAGCGACAGACACAGCCTTTTGGGCTACTGGGGCGGAGTACTGAACAAGTCGCGCTGACGACACAGACGGCGCAGAATATTGAGACACTACTGGAGCAGCGTAATTCACAACTGGAGCAGTGTACTGAGAAACAGGCGCCACGTGGGATACAGTAGATGTGGTGTATTGAGAGGCAACTGGCGCAACAGCTGCGATGTTAGCTACCGATGCTTGATTGTAACTAGCAGAAGAGTATGCAGGGACAGCTAACTGGGCTTGCGGTTGCCATTTCAGCGCTGATGATGTAGCGTAACCGGTGGATGGTGCTGCGTATACTTGAGATACGACTGGTCCTCCTGATGATGAATAAGTGTTCAGAGACGCTTTGGCCGAGGAACCGGATGTGTATAAAGATTGTTGGGACAGAACATTCTGGGATGAATATAGTCTTGGTGGAGCTAAAGCGAACTTGGCCTGCAAAGGTGCAGCAGTTACTTTGGCAATTATCGGAGCTTGGGCGTAGTGGCTTTGAGGGATCACTGTTCTAGTAGTCGAAGCGGTTGATAACCCAGCTGTGGTTGCGTAACCGTGTTGTCCGCTTTGAGAGGAATATCCAGTGGCACCAAAGGTCTGAGGCGCTTGGTATGTGACTGACTGTTGGGGTAAATACGAGACAGCCGGTTGCGGGAGGTAAGTTGGGGCTGGTTGCGGCAGATATCCTGTAGCTGGAGCTTGGTACGTAAGTTTGGGCGCTGCAGCTTGGAACAGAACGTTTTGCTCGTATCCACCTGAACTTTTATATGCGCTAGAAGATATGGCTGACTGGATTAAAGGTGCTTTGACATCTGCAGAGAGCTGGACAGCAGGAGCGGGGTAAGAGTAGCCAGCGTCACCACATCCTTGTATGTTCTGTACTTGGCTCAAATGATAGTTGAGGTCAGGATCGTGATAAGCGAGTGCATTTGAAAGGAATGCCACGACGACCAGTAATATCTGGAAACGGATTTGATTTGCATATTACCTAGTGTCGATTAAAATCCATTGTCTGTTAAATATTGAAACAAATAGCATTTATTTTCGTTGATATAATATGCTTTTATTTTGCTAGGAATACTTTAAGTTTTAAATTTTAAACCTCAAATAAAGATCCAACTCAAAGATGAATATTGAATAGATATTTACAGTTCGATGTCTGCCCATTGATTATTGTTTTATCTATTACTAGATTCTAGTTTTATGCTTAGTTAAAGGGCGATTTAAAAAAGTCATAATTTACTTTTTTTGTAATTTTCAGACTACATAAAAACATATACATTCAGTATTCTTTCGGAATAATCAAACAAGAAGTCAGTTATAGAAACTATGTTCACATAGCACAATATATTGTTTTTAAATAGACTATACAAATATACGAACTACTTCAAAAAAAGTTCCGTAAACGCCGGTTTGTTTACACACAAACAAAAGACATCAACGAGTTGCACTGTACTAATTGTAACACTCAAAAAGTATATGTTGTTTTGGCTTACCGATTTCATGTTTTAGTTTATTAAAGAAAGATGTTATTTTTGTGTTTTTACACTATAAACAACACACAACACCACCACAATTTGAGAACTAATTGTGTACAGCTTAGCGTAATTCGAAATGAGAGCAAAACGGGCCCGTAAAGTCTTATATAGTAAACTCATATGTGTAAGAACGGGTCATACTTTTTTACATTCGCCGTCAACCGTGGGCGCGGCTTGGAGGATATGACTTCTATGCTAGAGATTTAGTTCAGTATATGTTCTAGTTATATTTAATAAACTAATACACAATAATATTTATCTTTGATCTATTTATCTTTCTCATTGATACTCGTACTTATTTCGACAAGATGGGTAATACGAGTATCTCGTACCTAAGTCACCTAAGTATGTATACATTCTGCTATGAAGATCACATAAAGCTTGAGTTTGTGAACACAAAGGTCAAAGGAACTGATATGTTTACGGTTTCGCCAACACGAAATCATAATTTAAGAGATTATAAGTACTAGAAAGTTACAATTTAGCACAAGTATGAAATTATAAGAACACCGACAATGTCATAAAATAAAAACAAGAAAAATAGTTTTTTTTAGGTTACCCCTATATGTAAAGCTGAAAAGCTTTATTCTAGTACTTTATCTCGTAGTGGGGGCGTCGTTAGATAAGGTCGATAAAATACTGAGGGTATGTAGCAGCATTTTTCGAGACCAGGGATGTTTGGGTGGTAAAGTTCCAAGTGCTTTTTGTTAAGATTCAAGTCCCCCCTCTGCCAGCTAAACGGTTGTTTATGGATAACTAAAAAAGCTACAGAGGTAGCTACAGGACCAATACTTATTATAACGAAATTAAAAGAAAAACTATCACAGCTAACTTGGAATTAAGACGTACGTACAACTACGAAACCCTACACTGTGTCTTGGCCGACACGCACTTGACCGGTTTTTTTCATGATTGTGTAACTTAGTTGCTGTAGGCTTAAGGGTTGGAAAAAGTGTAAGGGAACGGGACGTCTCTATAAGCGTTTCCTGTGAGACTCTGACCTCGGCTTAAAAAGACGCTGGGATCCATGGAATCTCGCTACAAATGGAAACTGTACGTATGTAAATGGACGCTTACCTCTCGAGTGGCTCCCTCTAACCTGCTTGATGTCGTCGTTCCATTTAGGTGATGCAAGTGTGCGTGTTAGAAGTCCTCACAAGGGGCCTATGTCCAGCAGTGGATAATGATGTTCCTGCTTAACCATTCGGCAAAGTTCCAAATCCGCAGAAGAACTACTGTCATAGCTCAGCGACTCGCGAAGCTGAATTGGCAATGGGCAGGTCACATAGTTCGATGAGCCGATAGAGGTTGCTGGAATGGCGACCCCGCACCGGAAAGCTCAGCGTTGGTCGGCGGGTTGCTGGGAGCCGCTGGACGTTGGCGGCTCGAGACCGTTTTGTTTGGAAATCAAAGCAAGAGGCTCATGTCAAGCTGTGGACGTCTATAGGCTATTCGCGAAGAAGAAGATGATGATGATTCGGCAAAGTTAAATCTAAAATATACTCATTAGTATGGCTTATATTTAATTATAGCTGTACAAAATAGTTGGAATCTGTCTAGTTGAGTGTGGTGTTGGCAGGTTTGGTACAGCTGTCAAGTAAATGCTAGATAGTAGATAGCTTAATTAGGTCAAGGTATGTTGTCTACTAATAAGTAACTAATAGCGATATTATATAATATAGATATGGCAGATATTTACTACCTACCTACGTGCAAATGAATAGAGTAATTATTTTGTATAAGGTTAAAGGTAAAGTATCTATTTATTATTATTGTTAAAACAATTTTACAAGTTGGCGTAACTACGAAATATTTAATAAGAAATTTGATAGTTTTAGAATGTCTTAATCATGAACATTTAAATAAAATTTAAGTGTCTGATGGTAATTTCAAAATAAGTGTCTTTTTAAGTACAGAATTTTCATAATGGTGTTTTCACACGATACTAAACAAGCTTTATACATTTTCGTCTCACTCTCTGCTTGTCTGTCTGGCCGGGCTTACGTCTGGAATAGCGGAATTATTTTATTTTCTCTGAAAGATTAGAGATAGTTATACCTATCTATGCTATTTAATATCCCGGAAAAAGTACATTATTCCCGTTTTGTGATAAACTGAATTTCACTAGGAAAAAAGTCGCGGGCCTTCTCTAGTTATTAATAAATTATGTTTAGAACCACTTTATTTGATGAGAAAAAATACAGTGAGCTTAATTTAACTAACATGCAAAGGGCTACCCAATAATGGTGATATCATCCAATTTCATTAATAATAATGTAAGAACAAAGTATTTTGAGTCTGTCAGTTTATACAACACTAGGAATAAACCTCCACAAAAATGTATACATTATGTAGTGAATATTTACCATGTACCCTATATTTTATATGTGTTATAATCTTTTTAACATAAAAATGGAACCGACTTCAAAGACGTATTTAAGTTATTTTGATTCTAACAAGAAAATGACCTAACCAATTTACCAAACCGAAAGTATAATTTTTTTAAATTGGTTTATAAATGACGAAGTTATGAGGTAACAAACATCAAAAGAAAAACATACACGTCGGATTGAGAACCTCCTCTTTTTTTAAGTCGGTTAAAAAGTAACAAAATAAAAGAACACTGCACAAAAGTCGGTAGGTCGCTCTCATACCCCGAAATTAGCTTTTTAAGGTCGTCTGCTTTACATTCGGCTGATGAAACAACAATATACATGTAATAAAATAATCCCAATGACACACACTGAAGCGTGAAAATAACAAAAAAGGTTTGTCGGCTCCGATCGACTTTCTTGTGTTCGACGATGCTTAATCTATACTAATATATGAAGCCGAAGAGTTTGTTTGTTTGATTGAACGTGCCAATCTAAGGAACTTCTGGTCCGATTTGAAAAATTCTTTCAGTGTTAGATAGCCCATTCATCGAGGAAGGCTATAGGTTATATATTATCCCCGTACTTAACGGATTTTAATTTTACTTACTTAACGAATTTTGCCAAATTTTGGACATAGTTTGTACCCTATATTAACACATAGGCCACTTTCTATCTCGGCAACATCTATGTTTCGTTTGTTTATACGCGGACTAGTCGCTGGCGTCTAAATTTGTTTTTTTTTTAATTCTCTAAAAAGAACGAAAGCTAATAAATGAAACGTAAGTATATGTAAAGTTTTATGTCTTTTAACAACGTGTTAGGGATTACCCTCATGATAAGACAATGCCTATAAACATATTATGTCATAGTGGAAGAGCCTGCAATGGCTAGACCATCGTAATCTTCTAAAAGTTGAAATTTTGTCAGCCAATGTCACATATAAGTACGGTAGGCAATTATGGAGTTCAGATCAGGATAACTTTGTATCATCATGATGTATCAGGTCAAAAGTTCAGACCCTCAGTCGCCCAAGTTTATAGTTTAATCTTTAAAGTTTTTGCAACTTCGACACGATTACCGAAATCAAAGTGAGTTGGGAGGCATGGGCAATAAACGAGCGGTAAATCCCGACAATCTCTTTAGCAGCCTTTTTCTCCGGGAAGCGTCACCGCAAGTGAGATTGTAAGTTAAATTTTGCTAATTTTAGCTTTCACACTTAAGGGGCCCCTGTAGCCCGGGGACCCCTAGGGCGTAGCCCCGGGGGGGGGGGGGGGGTAAACTCCATCGTTGACTACCGTACTTAGGCAGAAGCACAGAACATGAAGTACTTAAGCTGCGCTTTCTTATATCCCTGGGTAGGGCATTGGTTAACAAACTTTCAACTTACTCGTATCCATACTAATATTTTAAAGAGGAAAGATTTCATTCTTTGTTTGTTTTTTTGCTTGCATTGAATATGCTCCGAAACTACTGAAACGATTTGAAAAATTCCTTCACTGTTGGGAAGCTACACTATCCTTAGGAAACCGAGCAGCACCTGCTAGTATAAAATGATGATGGTCTGGATAACACAGGTTCTTAAACCATCAGTAGAGGTGTTGAAATATTATAAAAGAGCCATCATATAACAGCGCTGTGCCTAAACTAAGTAATTAATCTGTACGGATTATCCCATGACATACAGCTAATAAAATAGGCGTCTAAAAGAAACCGTATATACCTACATATAAGACATCTTTCATTTGCCTATTTTACACTAAGAATCAATCAAAATAAATATCAGACCAACAAGTAGAACAACTCAAAAAGCTCCGCAAGCTGACTTAATAAAAATAATGTTATATAAATAAATTTCTTTGACTCTGGGCTTAAGCTTTTTGAAGTAAAGGCACAGAAAACATATGTAGTAAAGGGCCCGTCTAAGAAGTCTAAGAAGGGCCAGAGGGTAAATCTACGGTATCAATTTTCTCGGTTTCCGCCGGCTAGTCTATTTTAATACTCGGAATTTTATACGCTGAAAAATTACTATTTTTAAAATTATGACAGAATTTCATTTTATTATTTGCAAGGAACCCTAAAATCAACTTTTAACCTCAAGTGTAAGCTTTTAAAATTTTATGACCGATAAAGGTTTATGAAGTAATTAAAACTCATATTCATATATTATCCTTTAACTCCATTATTGTATTTATACATTAAAATTCAATACTTTTCTCAGTCGATTGTTCTAGATTGCTTAATATTTGAAAGGGAGGGTAACCGAATAGTTTTGTTGTTCCAACGATTTAACATAAATAATGAAATACAAAAGCATTGAATAAAGTCGAAGTAGCTACTCAATATTTTATCTTGAGAACGTATTTCTGTTTCTAGTTGTCTATTTGTAACTAAAGCTAAACACAGTGTGAAATAGGAAAAGGTAATGAAAAGGCTTAAAATTGTTGTACCCATCTAGTAGGCATAAGCTACGCGATACATTAACAAGCTTATAAACAAACTAGCTGAGGCTGCGCGGTTTCACCCGCGTGGTTCCCGTTTCCGTAGGAATACAGGGATAATATATAAGCCTATAGCCTTCCTCGATAAATGAGCTATGTAACACTGAAAGATTTTTTCATATAGGACGCTTTCTGAGATAAGCGTTTTCAAGCAATCAAAACAAACAAACAAACTCTTCAGCTTTATAATATAAGTAAAGATACCCCATGTGGATGAGAAAATATTCAGTTATATTCTGGCACATGAGTCTTAGGTATTTCTATATATGTATTACGTAAAACACTCGCTGTTTAAGTTCTATAAACAGTGATATAACAGTTTCATACTTTAAGCTTAACAAGCTGTGCCCTGTGGATTCACTCGTGTAGATTTTGTTTCCGTGGGAATATAAAATAGCCTACTTGCTAATTTAGATTTAATTAATTTCATTTAATCGTAATATTTCCATGTGACAATTTTTATCTTGAGATGTATGTTCAGCCGTTCAGACAGAAAACTAGAAAAACAGAATTTCATACAAAGTTTTCCCTATTCCACCGTATCCCTTTAAAGTCTCATTATCAGTTTGGCTATCATATGCCAAATTGTATTTTCGGAATTCGCTGGTAGTTTTAGAGAGTAGCTTATAAACAAAGAAACTCTTTCGCTTTATAAATGAATATAGATATATTTTTAAAAAATATATATTAGTCAAGACAAATATTTTATTTTCCAATTAATCCTAGGTGGAGGCTAGGAGTGGTATATGACCAAATTATCTATCAGGTCCAGATAATCCAGTAGGCCATATTAATACAGCTGGTGGGCATTAAATTTCAAGAACTCTGAGTTCTAAGTTAGGCCCTATAACTGTTAAGCTTTAATCATAAAGTGTTAAGTCAAGGTTAAATTATAAGGTTTTTTGATGGCCTCCGTGGATTTACAAGACTGAGGTCTTGGGTTCGATCCCCGGCTGGGTCGATTGAGGTTTTCTTAATTGATCCAGTTCTGGCTGGTAGGAGGCGTCCGTCGTGGCTAGTTACTACCCTACTTGCAATGACGTACCGCCAAGCGATTTAGCGTTTCGTTACGATGTCGTCTAAAAACTGAAAGGGGTGTGGATTTTCATCCTCCTCCTAATAAGTTAGCCTCTGCCATCTTAGATTGCATCATCACTTACCATTGTGAGATTGTAGTCAAGGGCTAACTTGTAAAGAAAAAAAAAAAGAAGAAACCATTACTTCCCTGATAACACAATATTTCATAATAATCTAGTGCGTAAGCTTAATATGAAACGAATTGCACCTGAATAGGAACCATAATTAATATATGCAATCATGTGTGCAACTTTGAAATATGTATTCGATCTTGTTACATTTAAATTTCTTATCATAGAACTACACCTAGACTTGAAATGTGGTCTATAGTTGAAGAGATTATGAAAATCTTACGTAATTGCATACCCCGAATTGGGCAATATACATATATACAAGCCTTGTATGTGTCAGCGAACGTGCAAGTCACACGTTAGGTTGACCGCACATTAGATACAAAATATTCTCAAGAAGCCCTACCTAGCGTATATGCAGAGATACATGAAAGTGTCCAATGTGCAGTCAGTCTTATGACCTGACAACATCCCATACAACATGCATTTATTTTATCACACGCGGCATCTCTGTATCAACGTCAACTTTGTTATGGAGGTCAAGTTTGGTTTGATTGAGTGCCAAATTATATTAAGTAGGTGCAATACCTAGCGATAAATTGTAATTAAGATCTTCGATCATCGCCATTTGAAGCTTACTTAACACCTTTTGTAGTTATACGATTTTAATCTGTTAATAAATTCAATTGCCAATCACTGTAGTTACAGCGTACTATAGAATACAGTAGTAAAAGCATGATTAGAATCTTAATAATATTTGAAAAAATTGCAAAAACATGCTTTTATATAAATGAAATTCGATAGATTTATTTCGGTTTAATTTAAGAGTTCCTATGATCTAATTCCGATACTATCACTAGACCACGATTCACGATGGGCATGCTCACAATTTAATAGACTTGTGACGTCACTCTATCACGGTCTATAGAGATCGATAGACCGATAAAAATATATACTTTGGTCGGGTAGTATGAAAATTGCGAATATTCGTTAGAATAGGAGGATAAATATTAAATATTGGATAGAAGCAGGCGTTACTTTGTGGAAGTTCATCATGATTATATAATGATTGCACGTTGTAGAGTCAACATCTCCTGAGGATGCTCCGGTTTCGGGGTGAAACGTACATAGAGAGTATTTTGTCGAACCTGGGTGAAGTTGTCCCATGGGTTCGTCGGCTTTTCGCGTATGATAGCAAAATAAATATATCATTATATAATCAGGATAAATATCATTCAACGCGGAATAAAATTCTAAATAAAAACGTATTTTTTTAGCTGGCTAACTTGGTCCATGTCTATATCAGACGATACTTCCATGATTGAATGATGACACACATTCCAAAAGGGTAACTTAAATTACAGTTGTAATAACTTGACCGAAACGTTACTAGTGTAGTGCCAGCAGTGATCAACTAACCAATCAGGTATCAGTGGCCCGCATTATATACA